>NC_044977.1:22403631-22703631 GCF_008728515.1 Papio anubis
CAACATGGCACAAGTATACATATGTAACAAACCTGCACGTTATGCACATGTACCCTAGAACTTAAAGTATAATAATAATAAAAAAGAAAAAAAAAAGAAAAAAAAAAGAGATGCTGTTGTCACGATAGTGAGTGAGTTCTCATGAGAGCTGATGGTTTCAGAAGTGTTTGGCAGTTCCCCCTTTTCTCTCTCTCTCTCTCTCTCTCTCTATCCCTCTATCCCTCTCAATCTCTCTCCTGCCACCTTGTGAAGAAGGCGCTTGATTCTCCTTCACCTTCTGGCATGATTGTAAGTTTCCTGAGGCCTCCCCAGCCATGTGGTGCTGTGAGTCAATTAAACCTCTTTTTAAAATAAATTACCCAGTCTCAGGTAGTATCTTTATAGCAGTGTGAAAATGGACTAAAACAGAGAATTGGTACTGGGGATAGGGCACTGCTATAAAGATAACCTGAAAACGTGGAAGCGACTTTGGAACTGGGTAACAGGCAGAGGCTGGAACAGTTTGGAGGGCTCAGAAGATGTGGGAAAGCTTGGAACACTCTAGAAACTTGTTGAATGATTTTGACCAAAATGCTGATAGTGACATGGGCAATGAAGTCCTTGCTGAGGTTGTCTCAGGTGGAGATGAGGAACTTATTGGGAACTGGAGTAAAGGTCACTCACACTATGCTTCAGCAAAGACACTGGCAGCATTTTGCCCCTGTCCTAGAGATCTGTGGAACTTTGAACACAAGAGAGATGATTTAGTGTATTTGAACATAAGAGAGATGATTTAGTGTATCTGGCAGAAGAAATTTCTAAGCAGCAAAGCATTCGAGAGGTAGCCTGGCTTATTCTGAAAGTGTCCAGTTATATGTGTTCACAAAGATGTAGTTTGAAATTGGAACTTATGTTTAAAAGAGAGGTAGATCATAAAGGTTTGGAAAATTTGCAACCTGACTATGTGATAGAAAAAAAAAAAAACAATTTTTGGGAAAGGAATTCAAACTGGCTGCATAAATTTGCATAAATAATCAGAAGCTGAATGTTAATAGTCAAGACAATGGGGAAAATGTCTCCAGGGCATATCAGAGACCTTCACAGCAGCCCCTTCCATCACAGGCCAGAGGCCTAACAGGGAAAAATGGCTTCTGGGCAGGGACCAGGGCCCAACTTCTCTGTGCAGTTTTGGGACTTGGTGCCCTGCATCCCAGGTGCTCCAGCACCAGTCGTGGCTAAAACGGGACAAGGCATATCTTCGGACCTTGCACCTCAGAGGGTGAAAGCCTCAATCCTTGGTGGCTTCCATGTGGTATTGGGCCTTTGGGAGTGCAGAAGACAGGAGTTGAGTTTTGGGAACCTCCATCTAGATTTTAGAGAATGTATGGAAACTCCTGGATGTCCAAGCAGAAGACTGCTACCCTTGTGGAGCTGTAAGAAGAGGGCCACCATCCTCCAGACCTCAGAATGGTAGCACCGTGCACCTCAGAATGATAGCACCACCATCCTCCAGACCTCAGAATGGTAGCCACAGACACTCAAGGCCAACCTGTGAAAGCAGTCATGGGGGCTGTACCCTGCACAGTTATAGGGGCAGAGATGCCCAAGGCCTTGGGAGCCCACCTCTTGAATCAGCATGACCTGGATGTCAGACGTTAAGTAAAAGGAGATTATTTTGGAGCTTTAAGATTTAATGACTACCCTGCTGGGTTTTGAACTTGCATTGGGCCTGTGGCCCCTTTGTTTTGGCCAATTTCTCTCATTTGGAAGGGGAACACTTATCCAGTGCTTGTTTCTCCATTGTGTCTTGGAAGTAACTAACTTATTTTTGATGTTACAAGTTCATAGGTGAAAGGGTCTTGCCTTGTCCCAGATGAGACTTTGGACTTGGATGTTTGGGTTAATACTAGAATAAGTTAAGACTTTGGGGGGCTGTTGGGAAGGCATGATTGGTTTTGAAATGTGAGAAGGACATGAGATTTGGGAGGAGCCAGTGGCAGTATGATATGGCTTGGCTTTGTATCCCCACCCAAATCTCATCTTGAATTGTAATCCCCAGGTATTGAGGGAGGGACCTGGTGGGAGGTGATTACATCATGGGGATGGTTTCCCCCAGGCTGTTGTCATGATAGTGAGTGAGTTCTCATGAGAGCTGCTGGTTTTTAAAGTTTCTGGCAGTTCCCCCTTCTCTCTCTCTCTCTTTCCTGCCACCTTGTGAAGAAAGCGTTTGCTTCTCCTTCACTTTCTGCCATGATTGTAAGTTTCTTGAGGTGTCCCCAGCCATGTGGAACTGTGAGTCAATTAAACCTCCTTTGTTTCTTAAATTATCCAGTCTCAGGTAGTATCTTTAGAGCAGTGTGAAAGTGGACTAATACACAACTATACATAATAAGAGTTCACACAGAAAAAACTACAGGAAGGAAGTTGATAAAAATATTGACTAAGAACAGTAAGGAAAAATAATTGGTTTTAATACTAGTCTTCTTATGCTACTATCTATAATGCTATCTTTTTATGAGAAAATATTCAGGTAATTTAAATCAGAACAGTTTTAGTTGTCTGATAATTGATAAGCAGAATAAAGTGTTTTATCTATACTGTTGAGATAATTACACCAATTTTCAACTTCATTTAGTTTTTCCTACTGAAAAAAATTATTTGTACCTAATCTAATGAGCACATACAGCAAGAAAATAAATTTCCAAATCTTTTTTGAGATGTAGTGAAAACATAATGGCTTTGTTTATTCCTAACCAGTTCTAACATTTTATTCAAAGTGAAAATGGTCTGCAACGAACTTCAGATTATACAATAGCAGCATATTAAGCAGATTTGGGGAGCTGTGGCTCCTACCGACAGCAATGAATGAGCTATCTGACTCATTGTTTTTCATTTGTGCATTTGTTTTTCCCACATCACTAGCATTTGTTATGGTCACACTGCCAAGCTCACACAGAAAATGAGTTTATGCTTTGGGAAATGGTTGAAAAGCATCATCATCTTCATTATGTCAACAATGAAAATTATGTTTGTGCATGCTCTCTGGAGCTGATGGCTAGAATGTTTGAAAACAACATCCAGGCATTTTCTCACTCATCCAGAAAAAAAAATCCATGCCAGTGTTATAGTATTTTATTTTACAAATAATTTGTTTCCCCCTTGCCCTTTAGAGCTGAGAAAAGCTGCATGTAATGAATGCTATTTGTACATAAAGGCAATTTCCAGAATGAGTATAACACCATTGTCTGATGATTTTTGAGAGAAATGGCATGTGGAAAAGATACAGAAACTCTTCAGATTGTCCCCTTCAGTTGAACACTACCCATTTTTTGGAAGTAAATGACTAACTCTTTTTTATGCATTTCCACCTTACCCCATCTCCCCAGGAGAACAGTGATAATTGCTTTGTCGACTCTCAAATGTTTCCTTCATTACCTATTAAATATCTTAGAATGGGTGGCCAGGACTCCATTATAAAAATAACTATAATATAACTGCATTGTAATATAACTGTAATTCCCGCATGTCGGAAGAGAAAGGCTACAGCAGCCTTCCTTCATTGACTCTATTCACGTCAGGGTTTTTCCTCAAAATGGCAACTAGTGAAAGTCATTTTATACATACCCAAGAGATTTAAAATAGTGCTTTGAAGACTGTGTGGGTTTCTGATGTCAACTGTACAGTTCAAAAGGGATCATATTTTTTTTTCTCAGCTTAAAATCAACATTATTTTTCTTCAGATGGGATTAACAGAGTAACAGAGCCAAGGATAGCACATTACTATGTTTATCCTTTGCTCTTTAATCAAAATTGCTTCTCCCAATATGTAAACTCTGGGTTAACTCTAGATAGAAGGCAGGAAGCGAAGGATAATGCACTGTTTTAAATGTAGGTGGAAGATAAGATGTTGAGACTAAATTTTAAAAGCCACTCCAAGATATATTCATTCCACCCTCACATTTAAATAATGCTCACATTAAATAATTGTTCCAAAGGAACTGTCAGAATGAAACAGTCAGTCATAGCTTTTCCTAGCTGAATTTTGACAACTAGAAAAGTCTAAGGCTTGCTGTGAAGCTATGAAAATTGTTTTTAAAACATTTGCAAAACATGAGCAAAGCCTTATTTCTTTTTGATCATTGGCAGAAAAAATGAACAAATTCTACAATATTGATCAGGTGAAGCTTTCTAGATTATGTTTATTTTGCAGGGCTACCTCAAATAATCTAAAAAGTATAGGACCTATGCATACATTGCATTTGTATGCATTATTATTTTTAACTTTTAGTTATCATCTATATCCATGCTTTTTAGCTTAGGGAAAATGTGGAACTCACTATGAAATGCATAACATCTGCAAGTCAGTACTTAGTTCCCTAGAGGCCTTGTTATACCCGAAGTCAAGGAATTCAGCACTTTGCTCAAAGAACATATTGCTCATTCCTAAAAGTTAATATTGTGTCATGGTGAACATGGGTCTGGGGTAAAGAGGAATAAATTGGAAACTTGTAATAACTCTAGAACCATAGTCTTCAGAGCATTATTCCCTGACCAGTACAATAAGTATTACTTGGGAAATTGTTGGAAATGCAATTCTTCAAGACCAAATTCAGACCTTCTCAATCAGAAACTGGGGGTAGAACCCCAGATTTTCTGTTTAACAAGCCCTCCACTTGATCCTAAAGTTTGAGCATCACTGCTCTAGAATAAAGTTGAATTCAATTCCAGAAAGCTAAAAAGAGATCATCATCGATATGTGGCATCATTTTTATATCCTCAAATACAAAGAAGTATACACACCACGCAACGTCTACAACAGTGTGTTTTTTCCTCATAGCTCCTTGTTTATTCTCGGGAGGCATTAATATATATGTTCCATTAAAAGGGGTGAACTTTTCAAACTGAGAAAGACTGTTCCTTGGTGAAAAAGACACTTATATGAATTCCTCTGCAGATTAGTTCCATAGATTATTATGTATAATGAAAAAAATGACCTGGTTTGGTATTGGGCCTGATGTGAACCACAGTTCTGTCAATTGTTAGTTGAATGACCTTGAGGAAGTCATTTAGCTTCTGAGCTTCAGCTTCCTTATCTATGAAGTAAGATTGTCATATCAATTTTTAGGCTTAAGTTGAGAACTAGGGATAATCTATGTAAAGCAGCTAGTTGAAGGCCGGGCACATGGTAGATATTAGACCTCCCAACTTGCCTGGCTTCCCCTTGCTATTCCAAAAGCTGTTCTTTGCCATCGTTGTGACTTCTGACTTTTAGATTTGATTCTACCTGGAGTGGTGGGAGCTAAGAGCATAGGCTGTGGTGTCAGCCTACCTGAGTGTGAATTCCAGCTCTAAAATACATCCTGTCGTTTCCTCATGTGTATAATGTAAAAAATACTATTACCCACCTTCATAAGTTCTTCCAAGGAATAAATTAGCATAAGGTGCTTATCAAATGACTGACATATAGTAAGCATGTAATTAATGTTAGCTACGACTATCATCTTCATTCATCAGGTTGGTGTGACTTCACATCTCTACCTTACTCTGCTTGTACCCTAAAACATAATACTTTGGTGGAAAAAAATCATCCATTACTTCATTCATTTAGCAAATAAATATTTTTGAGGATTTACCACGTGAGAGGACTTGAGCACAGATAGATGCTTTGCCTAATACTATTGAAGCACAAATTTGCATTTATTACTTTGTATTTCTTCAAGTTAGTTTCCTAATCTGTAAAATGGGGATAATAATAATTCTCCCAGTATCTATGTTAGAGCATTGTGAATAAAATGAGGTAATGAACGTGATTCCAAAAACTGAAATAAAAAGCTTCAAGGCCATGTGCAGATAATTGAACAATCAACACCTCCCCAGATTATACAACATGAAGGCAGAGGAAGATAGCGATAGCTGCTCATTTCAAATCACATTCCTCAGTTTGCTATTTGCATTTTCTATTTTATTTTATTGTTTTATTTCAGATTCATGGGATACATGTGAAGGTTTGTTACATGGCTATATTGCATAATGCTGGAGTTTGGGCTTCTAGTGAATCCATTACCGAAATAATAAACAGTGTACCCAACAGGCAATCTTTCAACCCTCATTCCCATTCCAGCTTCCCTCCTTTTGAAGTCCTCAGTGTCTATAATTTCCGTCTTTATGTCCATATGTACCCATTGTTTAGCTCTCACTTATAAGTGAGAACATGCTGTATTTGAGTATCTGTTTTTGACTTACTTTCTTAGGGTAATTGCTTTCAGCTCCATCTATTTTGATGCACAGGACACAATTTTATTCTTTTTTATGGCTGCATAGTATTACATGGTGTATATGTACAACATTTTCTTTCTCCAATCAACTCTTAATGGACACATTCGTTGACACCATGACTTTGCTATTGTGAATAGTGCTCCAATAAACATACTTATGCACAGCAAAATAAGCAATCAATAACATAAGCAGACAACTTATTTGCATTGTTTGGCAGCCTTAGTGGTCTTGGTGGAATGAGATGAGGGGTAAAAGCAAATGATTTACTGCTGCAATTATGTGCTATATTACTAAGTTTATTTTTTGGAATGAACATTTATATGCCACGAAGATTTCTATGATCTGAATGTTTGTGTCTCCCTCCCTCAAGTTTATATACTGAAACCTAATCTCCAAAGTGATGCTATTAAGAGGTGTGGCTTTTAGGAGGTTATTGGGTATTTGGAGCAAAGCCCTCATGAATGGGATTAGAATCCTTATAAAAGAGACTTAAGAGAGCTTTTTGCCCCTTCCACCAAGTGAAGACACAGCCAGAAGTCACGGTCTATAAGGAAGGGGCCCTCACTAGATACTGAATCTGCAGGTGCCTTGCTCTTGGACTTTCCAGCCCGCAGAACTGTGAAAATAAATTTCTGTTGTTTATAAGCCACCCAGTTTATGACATTTTTATTATAGATATCTGAATGGACTAAAATAAAATAAAATTCTTGTTCTGAAAATGAGAACTCAATTTTTGAGCATCATGTGAGGGTCACTGGATGACATCTGAGCTTCTGTCTACTGGGGGAAGTGCTGATCAATTCTTTTTTTTTTTTTTTTTTGAGATGGAGTCTTGCTCTGCCGCCCAGGCTGGAGTGCAGTGGCCGGATCTCAGCTCACTGCAAGCTCCGCCTCCCGGGTTCACGCCATTCTCCTGCCTCAGCCTCCCGAGTAGCTGGGACTACAGGCGCCCGCCACCTCGCCCGGCTAGTTTTTTGTATTTTTTAGTAGAGACGGGGTTTCACCGTGTCAGCCAGGATGGTCTCGATCTCCTGACCTCGTGATCCGCCCGTCTCGGCCTCCCAAAGTGCTGGGATTACAGGCTTGAGCCACCGCGCCCGGCCTATCAATTCTTACTCCAGGCCACCTAACTGCAGATTACTGAAGATCCAATTTTGGAGCCAGTAAAGACAAACCCGACTGTGTGTTAGAGACCCCTCCTCCATCAGGGTTGATGATAGGGTCTTAAGTTTGTCTTGCTGCCTCTAAGATCCATTGTCGTTAGATCTCTGGGAATTCTCCGGACATCTGTATATCCACCAAGTAGCACCCTTTTCTGTTACTGTCACCTCTCAAGACTAGACCTTAGCTCTAATCTTTGACTTACTCACTTTTCGGATAATCTCCATAGCCCTTTTCCCTGCCTCTGTCAGTTGCTCCCCAGCTGTATTTCCTGCTATATAGAGGAATCAAGAACTGCAGTGCTTCCTGACCAAAAGTATCACTAATGTTGCAAGATTTCTCTTTTGTGTCTCTTCCATCTCTTCCCCCTTTTGGAATTTTACACTAGCCCAAGTCATGTCTAAATCTGTCTGAGGTCTGATTTTGATTTTTGGATGGCTGGCCAATGCCAGAGGGTCCAGTGCCTGTGTGTTCTTATCCATGATTATTCTCAGCTTACTTCTCGTATGCAATAGTCTGCTGAGCAGTCTCACCATCTCTTGCAGTCTGGATGGTGTGAGTTAAGACAGGGAATCTTTCAAAGAAAATAAGTTATTTCAATCTTCCTTAGACAGCAATTTAAGATACCCAAGCCGTTCAAATCATAAAATTTCTAAGAAGGCAAGCAAAAATATTGTTAATTAAATATTCAATCTTTATTATAGCTAGCATATTAATTTTAAGTAGTTTTAATTTATAGTATAGTGTAATTTTATTTATGTGAAGCATGTATACTTTATAGCATAGAGTGCCCTCTTGTATAATCAATATGTATAGGATATTTATGCTCATTTTATTGGGCTCTGAGCATAATTTTACTATTAAATATATGGAAGAATTTTATGGGTTTTTTAATGACATCGTTGGCCTAAGCTAGGCTTACTTTTATGCCAAATCTCCTGTCAAGAATAGAACTCTCAATTTTAACATTGTTCCTATGAGAAAATACATAAATATATTGTCTTTCATGAACATCTGCTTGTCTATAATTTCAATGAAGCTAATGGATGGAGAACCAGGTTTTCTTCTTGCTGTTAGAACTTTATTTCCTCCCTATGTTTCCCTTTTGAAATAATGATTTCACTTCAAATTATGTGGTTACTTTATGTAGTGTTGGAGTCCTTTACTATGAGTTAAGCACACATTTCCTTGAGATACAAAATTCTCATAAACTAAAGTTCTTAAAATGTGCCTCTATGTGTGTTTGGGGGGTGTAGGAGAGAATTGTTTGTATAAATGTATTACAACCCCCCTCCTAAAATCCTTAATTAGAAAACAATTTTAATGAAGAACAAAGCTATTGAAATATAAAATAAAATTGATTTTACCTACATCTATCTTTTATTGTTAGCACTTTAGCTAGCCATTCTTCTACCAGTGTATTTCAATTCCTTGCCCTATTCAGAGATGTAGGTTGTATGTGGCCAATAAGGCCTGAAAACTTTCTCCGTGGTCCTCGGATAGAAGATGGAGTCTGACAGATGTAGATGCAGTGGATCATATCCTCAAAAACACTGGACATCTGGTGTTTGGTGTGGTACTAAGAATAGCTGTACCTAAGGCCTTATATAATGTGCAAAATAGAAGTAGTGATATACTAGAAAAGTGGGAGCTAAATGATGAGAACACATGAACACATAGAGGGGAGCAACACACCGTGGGGCCTGTTGGACGGTGGAGGGTGAGAGGAGGGAGAGGATCAGGAAAAATAGCAAATGGGTACTAGGATTGATACCTAAGTAACGAAATAATCTGTACTACAAGCCCCCATGACACAAGTTTACCTATGAAACAAACCTGCACATGTCACCCTAAACTTAAAATAATTTAAAAAAATAGTGTTGAGCAAAAACTTGGAAGAATTATTCATTTAGGCAAATCATAATCTCTCTAAACTTCCATTAGTCTTTATCGTTGTGTTTTATTAATTCCTGTAAGAAGTAAAATTAGCTTTACCTTGACTTCATGTGTCAAACTACTTTAATATATTAACATTTTAATAAAAATAGTAAAATTACATATGGAAACATATGCATTGCAACTTTAAGTTTTCCACACTTGGGAAGAGAAAAACTGTTCCTAACCACGCAGCCTTAAGTTAAACCAGCAATAAATGTAATTTGATAATATAAAATTCTCCTCTTCAGACTTTATATAATAAAGTAAACATGCTAAAATAATAAGATCTCATAAACAGCAAATACCTAATCATCTTTCATTTGTTATTGAAAGCTTTTAATTTACTGCCAATTGTTCTTTATCATGATGTATTATAAAATAAAAATGCTCACAACGCTCTTTTTAGACGAATGAAAAGTCATATAAATGTAAAAACTATTTCATTTCTTCCATGCAATGTTAATTTCAATCCAGAGTAAGCAAAATATTTCATATGCACACAGTGAATCTCTTATAGTCCCATTTTAAAGTTGTCAAATATTCTGATTTCAATCCTATTTGACCAATTTAAATTGCAATTTAAATGGTTAGATTCTACCATTAGATTTTAATTACCTTCAATTCTATCAGAGCAGGGTTCCACAGCCCTTTGTAGCAAATTCATTTCCTGCTTAACCAAAGAGACAATGCTCTTTAAATAGATTTTTCCCATGCCAGTGCTTTCTCTGGAAAGAAATAGTTTTAATACAGTCTGTTGTTGTGTTTTCTTCTGTACTTCAGGACAAATTTATGAATAAAATAAAGTAATGTGCCATATAAGGGAAAGACAAGATAAGAAACATAATAATGGTTACTTTGCGCATAGATACTTACTATTTTTGAAAAATATTTGTGACTAAATGGCCCTCCCATTTGAACTAAGAGTTCTACATTCTCATGATAGTATGACTTTGCACCTTTAAACATTTCTTTCCACAGGTCATTTCCAATACAACCTCTCTGGAGAGTGTATAATCATATAATTAAAAGAAGTACATAGAGAAAAAGAAATTTGTACTAGTTGTACTGTGATTTCAAGCACAGCATAGAAAGAAATCATAGAGAAATCATCAGATAGTGCACATTTACACTTACATGAAAATACATTGTAGAAGATGTAGCAAATGAGAGCTTCATTTGTATTCTTGATTTAAGCTATTACCAGGCATTTCTGGACAACTCATTAATTGCTTCATGCCACCAAGGGCCCACTTAGCTCATTGAAGCAGTAACCTATTAAGTGATCCCTGGGGCCTGAAAGATTTAAGTTGGGCTCCAAAAGAAATCTACAGTAGTTGATACGGGATTGCTAAAAGTGAGACATGTTGGAAATACATTTTGTGACTGCATAACAATAACTTTGAGAATGCACATATTATCCTATGTGTATGGGTGGTAAGAGGAAATTATCACTCAAGCCTTGAGGATTTTGGATATAACGGTTTCTGAGAGTGAAGGTGATTTTATCATGATGCTGCAGCACCTTGGCAGAAAAGCTTCCCATTATTTGCCCGCCATCATGTTTAAAATCTAGTGTGGTAAGAGATTGCCAAGTTTCTTTAAGTGGGATCTGTTGCCATTATAATCAAATCTGACAAGCTTCTGGCTAATAATTTAAAATAAAGTACTGTCTATCTTGAATCAAATAATGAATAACTTAAAAAGTCAAATTAAAACTTTTCGTAAGACCCCTATTTCTTGCACCAAATCAGGAAAATATAAACAAACAGATTGTTTCCATGCCTGTCACTCACCAGTATTACAGAAGGCACTCAATGTTAAAGTGATTGACAGTTTCAAATTCAAACAAATCTTGACTCTGTCACTTACCAGTAGTGTGGTTTTGAACAAATTTCCTCATCTTTTTTAATGCCCAGTTTCCTCATCTCTAAAATGGGAGTGACTACACGCAGTTGTGAGAATTAAAGGCGATCATCTCAGAACGGGGCCTGACACTCAGAATGTCCTCAATATATTGTTGGTGGTGACGATGATAAGTGATTCTCAGCTAAGACTGATGTCTTTTGATAGTTTTTGTATCGTCGTCGTTTAAACAGCAGACAGATACTTCAATTCAGTCTCTACAATATCTCTCACATCCGTGCTTTATTTTCAGTCATGCCCTTCTCCCCTAAATCAGGTACTATTCAAATGAGCAAACTTTGAATTTTGCTGTGTGTGAGAACTTTTTAAACTACAGCACACCATAGAATTTTAAACATTTTTTTTTTTTTTTTTTTTTGAGACGGAGTCTCGCTCTGTCACCCAGGCTGGACTGCAGTGGCCGGATCTCAGCTCACTGCAAGCTCCGCCTCCCGGGTTCACGCCATTCTCCTGCCTCAGCCTCCCGAGTAGCTGGGACTACAGGCGCCCGCCACCTCGCCCGGCTATTTTTTGTATTTCTTAGTAGAGACGGGGTTTCACCGTGTTAGCCAGGATGGTCTCGATCTCCTGACCTCGTGATCCGCCCGTCTCGGCCTCCCAAAGTGCTGGGATTACAGGCTTGAGCCACCGCGCCCGGCCAGAATTTTAAACATTTTATTGAAACTTACCAGAACTATAGTAACTAATTAACTGATTTTCTACCTACTAGTCATTACACCTCCTAATCCATTCTTAATGGTGTTGGTAGAGGTACCTTTTAAAACCTATATTTTCAGATTACAACTTTATTCAAAACACTTCCATGGCCCCTCAGTACAGTGGATAATGTGCTATTGAATGTAGCCATTGTCTTTTGTTGTTACCTCGTCTTCTAATATTTTCCTCAGATCTCTCCAGCATCTTATTCTCCAGCATGCAAAAAGATGCCATTCCTTGAATTTGTTCTAATTTTTCTTGACTTATATAGCTTGTCAACTATTTAGTTAATCGGACGAATATTGATTGAGGAGTTTTTCATATGTCTCCTCTCTCTACCAAAAGGTTCCTTTTTCCCACTATTTCCACGCCCCAAATTCTTCCTTTATTTCTATTTATTTATTTTTGAGACAGGGTCGTACTCTTCACCCAGGCTGGAGTGCAGTGGCACGATCATGTCTCACTACAGCCTCGACTTCCTGGACTCCGGTTATTCTCCCACCTCAGCCTCCTAACTAGCTGGGACCACAGGTATGTGCTACCATGCTTGGCTTACTTTATATATTATATTTATAGAGATAAGGTTTTGCCATGTTGCCCAGGCTAGTCTCCAACTCCTGGGCTCAATTGATCCACCTGCCTCAGCCTCCCAAAATGCTAGAATCACAAATTCCACCTTTAAATTTTGTTTAATTTAGCTTTCTCAGATCTCTTAGGTGAGAATCAATCTCTCCCTCGCCTGTTTTCCATTTTCTAGAACATACTCACATTTATCCTTCTACCTTAGTTTTTCATTCACAACATAATCTGAGAGGCCTGGGCAAGAATCAGGTTGCCGTTTTCTCTACAATGCTAAGTAGAACATCTTTCGTAAGATAGGTGCTAATTCATGAGAGGAAATATTGTCTTTTTCTCTATAGATGTATTTACTAATACTAAGCTGCAGTTAAAAAAATACGGGAACAAAAAATAGAACAGCAGCTGGATTTCAAAAAAAAATCCCCGAACCCATAGGGGACAGAGGTTGGCTTTGATGCCTCCTTCTCTTTTTTAAAATGTATTTCTCTTAAGCTGTATATTCCTTTGATATTTATTTTAACCAGAATTCACTAGGATAAAAGTGTTAGGTGTAGGTCATGGATAAAAGATGGAGGGAGAAACAAAGTTTCTCCCGAAACCAAAAGCATCACTGTGGACCAAAATCTAAAGTGTTTCACAAAGTCCCATAACAAATCCTCACTGTCATTCAGCAACTGCAACAAAGTGCATACATAGCTCGCTGACTTTTCTTTTCTCTTTTTGCCATTTGATGGCAACCTGTATTAACCTGACCTGGCCAGTCTAATATTCAGAGTAAGGAGAAAAGTCATCATAGAACAAAAGAACATTTTATCAATGACCATTCTCATTTTCTGCATCCTAACTCTACCCCAATATTTTATGGTTCTCTCTAGACCTAACTTGCTTTTCCAGGTGAGATGTTGAAAATAGAAGGGCAGAGTTATAAAATATTTTCTTGGCTTTCAACACCAGAAAGATGCAGGTTTATCAATGTCTACTATGTCTATGAAGCAGGTAACATTTTGAGGATGACTTCAGGCTTTTCAAATGTTTTTTCATCCTTCATGTAAGTCGCAGGACACTGCTGTGAACTGTGTCGATAATATAGTTGGGTGGGTCATTTAGGGACCACAGTGTTGATGGCTGTGGACAAGATACTGTCATAAACTAGTCATACCTTTGATAGAGTAATAATTTGGATAAATAGCATTGTCCCTTTAAAGATGTTTAAATCCACCTAGAGGCACCTGTTTTTCTAAATGAATGAAATTGATCAGCAGCTAAACTTGCATCTCAACTGGACTTATGAACAATGAAAATTAGTCAGTTTTTCCTGTGAGGAATGCATGATCTTAGTATCTCCTGTTTTGGATCTCAATTTAAACATAGGAATAGATGGACTGAAAAAAAGAAAGTATGTTCACCCTCAAATTCACAGTCATGCTGACCAAAACAAGTAAGTTTGTAAATGTTCTATTGCCTGACTGACAAACTAAATCAGAGTGGAGAAAGCACCGCCCTTTTTTCCATGGATCAAAATATTATTCTGCTCTTCTTGGTTCCTGAATTGGCCCTACGATTTTGGCTTCATTCTCATGACATCGTATGAGGCTTACTTTGCATCAGACCGGGAAGAGATTTGTATTAAGCGCTGTTGTTTCTGTGATCAACTCTTCTCCTTTAATTTAAAGGTGCATTAAACACGATTTACAAGGATATTCAAATCACACAGGTTTTCCTTTAAAGTTTTCCACTTGATAGAACAGAGCATATCATAGCTACATTGCCGTTTCTACTGAATCCACTGTTTCAGACAGATATTGCCTGAAAAACTGCTGCTAGCTATGAAATGAATAAAATATCAATGCTGAACTACAACATGCACACCAGATGTAACCATGCTTCTCTGGAAACTATGCCCACCAACAGGAGCTATGTGAGAAATTGGCCCTGAGCTCTTTCAGCCTCATAAACAGGACTCTAATTAGCACACTGATAAATACGTCAATGACTAGCAGACAGAATAAGCATTCTGCAGTCTAATTTATACCACTCTCTGGTAGGGAATGATAAACTACACTGCTGATACCGGGGATTCACGAAGGTAATAATAACATTAACCAAATTCTATTTACAAAATAATCTTATTACACCTCGACCTTGACTATCCCTGCAAATCATGAACAGAGATAATATGGATACATGCAGTTTATAGATACTCACCTCATGTAAACTTTTAGGTTCAGATTCCTTGACTACTTATCCCTTAACTAAAACCTGAAATACAAAACAAAATAGGTTAACGTGTCTAGGCTTTACTGTAATTCCCTTCTGCCTACCCTTACTGAAATGCTTTTGCATATTCAGGAATAAGCCCATTTTGAACCAGAAGCAACAGGCTAATTTTACTGACACTTCCTTATATTAGGCTCTTTAAGGTGGCAAAGAACAAAAAGGTACACAAGTTGTTTTGTTTTTTTTTGTTTTTTTTTTTTTTTTTTTTTTTTGTTTTTTTCAGATAATGTTAGTTTTGATCAGGATTCACACAGAAGAACCAGGAAACATTGAAAAAGGCCTCAGCATGTACATAATCAGGTCGCATGGAGAACTAGAACTCAAAAAATTCAAGCTACTCTAGATGCACAACAACAATTCCGGTAGTAAATTATTCCTGCAACTCAGCTTCAGTCTCTTTATATAATTCTTTCTCTACTTCTGTTTCCACTATTGACTGAGACTTGAGCTAACTGGCTTCTGTTTTTGCAGTTATTCCTGTATTATGGCTCGTTTACTGAAAACTCTTCATGACTTTTCTTCTGTGCTGCTATGTCTTCTGAGTCTCTCTATTCTTTGTATTCAAGTTCTTCAAGAAGAACCATGTAGTCGGACATATAATTATAGTACAGCATAGAGTACCTACAATGAATGGGTGTCTAAGTTTAGGACATACCTCAGAGGCTGTAGCAGATAAGTAGATAAGGGTCATTGTAGGGTTGAATGCCTTTGGTGTTGGTATAATGTGGTCAAAAGCTTAGTTACATAGGGGTTAGAATCGAGCATCTTTGGTTATGTAAAAGTCACTTATTTCTTTTATGGGCATTGAATTATGAGTAGACAATTCAGGCAAGTTAATGAGTGATATGAAAGAAAGAAATAACTAAGAGAAGGAGGAGGAGGAAGAGCAGGAACAAGTGGCTTGGGAAAAGTATATTACAGTAATACTTGGCGTGTTTTTATGTTTTATTTGAAACTGACAATAATATAACTTTCTAGGAAGAATTATTTTTTAGCTCTTGAAGAAACCAAGGTATTAAAATTGTCAATCACATTGCCAACCAAAAATACAGCATATAATAATCAAAATTAGAAATATGATAATAGGTCAGGGTGGGTACAGTGGCTCACGTCTGTCATCCTAGCACTTTGGGAGGCCGAGGTGGGCAGATCACCTGAGGTCAGAAGTTTGAGACCAGTCTGGCCAACATGAGAAACCCTGTGTCTACTAAAAACACAAAAATTAGCTGGGCATGGTGGTATGTGCCTGTAATCCCAGCTACCAAGGAGGCTGATGCAGGAGAATTGCTGGAACTTGGGAGGCAGAGGCTGCAGTGAGTCGAGATCGCACCCCTGCACTCCAGCCTGGGCAACAGGCCAGACTCCATCTCAAAAATAAATAAATAAATAAAAATAAAAAGAAAAAGAAAAAGGAAAGAAAAAAGAAATGTGATAATAAACACCTGCTCATTTGACTGCCCTTCCATTCCAGAGGAAGTCAGGTATCTACCTGGGATCTCATAATTTAATCATCATAAGAGTATATAAGATCACTTTTCTCAAACCTCTTATTTTACATTTGAAGATTAAGGCTAAGTAAATGGCCCAAGATCTCACAGCTAATTAGTGCTTAGGTGCTGCACCACATAATGAGGGACAAGTTTCACGGTCTTGGAAAACCTTTCCCCACCACTAGATTCTACGTTTTGTCTAGGACACTGTGAGCAGCACTTCTGTGTGCATCTAGGGGAATCCTACCACTTTCAAGTGATTACGCCATTTCCTAAAACCCCCAATCAACTGATCGAAGAAAGATTACAGAATTCATTCAATTTCCTGACAAATGGCTGAGATAGCTATTTTCCTTTGGGTTTGAATGCTTAGATTCATTTATTCCTCCATGCTGTTTTTATGATACTGAAGGAACTTTAAATTACGCCATTTTATATTTTTTTCAAAGGATTTTGTATCACTGTTAATCACAGCACCAGCATCAATACCACTCATAATTATTCTTTTTTTTTTTCGTCAGTATACTTCAAACACCATATGTGAGGCTTTGCAAAGACACGGGCAGGGCCTTCGTCCAGGAATCAGCAGCACTGACTGAGGATGTCACATCTTCTGATTGCCCATTATTACAGAAATTGTAATTCATGTCCTCCCAATTACAATCTTGTAATTTTACCTTCCACAGAGATTATATCCAATATATCACACCAAGCCTGCCATTTAGAGCACAAAAAATTAAATCAGGCTGAGAAATCCTGGAGTGTAAATTACGTCCATTTAGGTACTTTACAGGTGCCCAGCTTAAGAGATAGATGTCTTACTCTATCCAGTTCACCCTTTTTTCATTCCTATGGCAGTGATTTCCAGCCCTTGAGAAAACAAAGCAAGTCTTTCTACCTGATTTTTGGGCACAGTCCTAGAGTAAAAATAATATTATTTTCCATATCATTCCCTGACACCTCAAGCTGGGCAGAAGAGTAGGGTTTTGAGGGTTGAAAAGAAGCAATATTAGAACCTCGTTGCCAGGAAAAAAACAATCTAAACCTGTTAGAAAATAAAACAATAACAACAAAAAACCCGTTTCACCCACCAACTGACCACTCTGGCAAGCAGCAGAGCTTAAAGTGCTTCAGAGAGCCATACTAAGTTGGCAACAGTAAATTACTGGATTCGACTAAATTGTTGGTGTTCAGAGCCTCAGAGTAATCTCCTAGTCTCAGTTTTGCTTCACTTACTTTCATATTTTCAGTAAGTTATGGTCAACAATCACCTAATATGTTTTGACTGTCAAAAACTTTTATGCAATTGGTAATGATCCTTCCAAAATGGTTTCTGTGAGCAATGAAGCTTTCTCCCATAAACCATAGACTCAGGAAGGAAACAGGGAATGACCAAGGCATTTCATGTTTGCATTTGTATTCATTTGTGTACAGACTCATAATTCCTAATGGTGTATCCTTTCATTCTCTAAATGTCACTCTTAAATGCTACAGTAATGCATATGATTCTGAATAATACCAAGGCATTAAAAATAAAACTCTTTTTCTTGTCATAGCATGGAATATAATTATATCAACTGTAGTCAGTTAAGAATAAAGACATGGAGTTAAAAGGTCTAAAATCCAGGTACTAAGCCCATCTCTATCTCTATTCTACCCTTGTGGTAAGAAGACTGTAATACTGATATGGTTTCACTGTGCCCCCACCAAAATCTCATCTTGAATTGTAGTTCCCATAATCCCTATGTGTCCTGGGAGGGACCCAGTGGGAGGTAATTGAATCATGGGAGTGGTTACCTCTATGCTGCTGTTTTTGTGATAGTAAGTGAGTTCTCATGAGATCTGATGGTTTTATAAGTGGCTTTTCCCCAATTGCTTGGCACTTCTCTCTTCTCCTGCCTTGTGAGGAGGGATGTGTTTGCTTGTCCTTGCACTATGATTGCAAGTTTCCTGGGGCCTCTCCAGCCATGCAGAACTGTGAGTCAATCAAACTTTTTTCCTTTATAAATTACCTAGTCTTGGGTATGTCCTTATAGCAGTGTGAGAATGGATTAATACAGTAAATTGGTACCAGGAGTTGGGTGCTGCTATAAGGATACCTGAAAATGTGGAAGCCACTTTGGAACTGGTTAACAAGCATAGGATGGAATAGTTTAGAGAGCTCAAAAGAAGATAGAAAAATGTGGAAAAGTTTGGAATTTCCGAGAGATTTGAAGGGCTCAGAAGACAGGAAAATATGGGAAAGTTTGGAACTTCCTAGAGACTTGTTGGGTGGCTTTGACTAAAAGGCTGAGCGTGATTTGGACAATGAAATCCAGGTGCGGATGGTCTCAGATGGAAATGAGTAACTTGTTAGCAACTGGAGCAAAGATGCCTCTTACTACGCTTTAAAAAAGAGACTGGTGGCATTTTGCCCCTGCCCTAGAGATCTGCCGAGCTTTGAACTTGAGATAGATGATTTAGGGTATCTGGCAGAAGAAATTTCTAAGCAACAAAGCATTCAAGATATGCTTTTATTCAAGCATAAAAGTTTGAAAAATTTGCAGTCTGATGATGTAGTAGAAAATAAATTTTTCTGGGAATAAATTCAAGCTGGTTGCAGAAATTGGCATAAGTAACAAGGAGTCAAATGCTAATTGCCAAAACGATGGGGAAAATGTCTCCAGGGTATGTCACAGACCTTTGAGGCAACCCCTCCCATGACAGGCCCAGATACCTAGGAAGGAAAAATGATTTCCTGGGCTGGGTCCAGGATTTCCCTGCTGTGTGCAGCCTCGGCCCCCGCATCTAGCTGTTCCAGCAGTGGCTACAAAGAGCCAAGGTACAGTTCAGGCCATTGCTTCAGAGATTGCATGTCCCAAGCCTTGGAATTTTCCATGTGGTTTTGGTCCTGCGGGTACACAGAAGGCAAGAATTGAGGTTTGGGAACCTCCACATAGATTTCAGAAGATGTATGGAAATGCATGTATGTCCAGGTGGAGATGTGCTGCTGGGTGAAGCCCTCATGGAGAACCTCTGCTAGGGCAGTGCAGAAGGGAAATGTGTGGTTGGAGCCCCCACACAGTGTCCCCACTGGAGCACTGCCTAGTGGAGCTGTGAGAAGAGGGTCACCATCCTCCAGACCCCAGAATGGGAGATCCACCAACAGCTTGCACCATGCACCTGGAAAAGCTTCAGACACTCAATGGCAACCCACGAAAGCAGCTGGGAGGGGCACTGTACCCTACAAAACCACAAGGATTGAGCTGCCCGAGGCCATGGGAGCCCACGTCTTTCATCAGTGTGATGTGGATGTGAGACACGGAGTCAAAGGAGATCATTTTGGAACTTTAAGGTTTAATGCCTTCCCTATTTGATTTCAGACTTGCATGGGGCCTATAACCCCTTTGTTTTGGCCAATTTCTCACATTTGGAACAGGTGTATTTATGAATGCCTGTACCCCCATTGTATCTAGGAAGTAATTGACTTGCTTTTGATTTTACAGGCTCATAGACAGAAGGGACTTGCCTTGTCTCAAATGAGCTCTTGGAATTGGACTTTGGGGTTAATGCTGGAATGAGCTAAGACGTTGGAGGACTGTTGGGAAGACATGACTGTGTTTTTAAATGTGAGAAGGACATGAGATTTGGAAGGGGCCAGGGGTAGAATGATATGATTTGGCTGTGTCCCCACTCAAATCCCATCTTGAATTGTAGTCATGGGAGAGACCCAGTGAGAGATAATTGAATCATGGGGGTGATTACCCTCATGCTGCTATTTTCATGATGGTGAGTGAGTTCTCATGAGTTCTCATAGTTTTGTAAGGAGGTTTTCCCCCTTTGCTCAGCACTTCTCTATCCTGTCTCCATGTGAAGAAGGATGTGTTTGCGTCCCATGATTGTAAGTTTCCTGAGGTCTCCTCAGCTATGCAGCTTGTGAGTTAATTTAAACCTCTTTCCTTTATAAATCACACTTTATAGATTATTTCCTTATAGCAGTATGAGAATGGACTAATACAAATATTTAATAGGGGTAGCACTGCTCATCAGTGAGTAGTCCAGTAAGGCAATGTTTTTCAGGGAAGCAATAATGGTCAGTGGAACCCAGTGATGGGGGATCTGAAAGGCAAGGAGGCAGGGATTCAGCCTTGATCACCTGGATAATCAGGCAAGAAGGTATTTCTCACAAGCCAAGGTTCATGGACAAAGTCATCCTCAGGAAGATGTAGTCTTGCTGGCAGGATTGTTCGAAGTGAATTTGTGCCAAAGAATGGACTGTGATAGTAATTGTAATAATAATAACGCTGGCATCAATGAGAGCTGGTAGGTTTAAAACTTGTACTAGATGCCAAGTGCTTTGCTAAACATTCTTTCATGAATTAGTTAATTTTCCCGCCAATTCTGTAGTTCTTGTTATCGATATTCCAAAAAGAAGGAGAGATTAAGGTCTAAAGAAGAGACTTGTTCAAATTCACACTGCTCGTTTGCACTTTTTCCTATGGTTTCAAGTGTCTTCTATTTGCTTTGTAGATACACTCTGCATCCTTCTCCACCTTACTCTTGCTGACAGGAGGAGATTAGAGGGGAGTTAGGAGAAGGAAGGAGGGGACTGAGATCAAAGTATATATTCAGTCACATCACTCCCTAAAGGTTCATTTCAAGCTGCCCGAGTCTCTTCTCTCAGAGTATCTAATAGTTTAGCACATGAAGGGATACAGTCTCCAGTTCACGTAAAATGCCTAGTTGTCATATTGTAGTAAGAGTAGAGATATGGCTAACTGTAAGGAGGCTTGAGGAAGATATCCAGAATTCAGGGCAAAACTTCTTGAATCTCCTTTGCCTATGATTACATATTTGTTCTTAATGATGATTAAGACACAGTCCTGGCCACCAAGGAGCTTAGAGTCTAGTGAGTTAACAATCAAGAAAAGCTTCTGAGTGAGCTGAATCTGCATTGCAGATGAAGTCAACAGGCTTGTTCTGTGAAGCCAGCAACGCATCATGAACCCAGGTAAGACTCAATAGTAATCGTTCTCTTTTTTTGGCATTGTGAGAGTTTAATTCTTTTAGTAGGAAAAAAACACAATTTTTCCTCTCCTTAATTATTCTTGTATCTAATTGTTGTGATGTCATCAAAATACAATGTGGTTTCTCCTAGGAACTTTGAAATGAGGAAAATCTATTTGTTCTGTTTGCTATGAGAGTCACATTTTTATATCAATACAGCTAGACAAAGGAGTCTAGCTTCCAGTCCTACAAGACTTGATAGTAATCCAGTGAAATATATTAACAAAGACTATTTTTAAAATGAATGAATCTATCAGAAAAAAGTACTAAGAGCCTCCAGAACAAATAAAAAGAGTTAGGGAGGTAAACAGGAAAGACCCATGCTGGCACAGTCTGGTGAGTGGAGAAGACCTTTGGCCAATGACTTTGACTATGTCTGCTCTTTTATCAAAATTATCCTTTATAGGAGATAGTGGTTTTATTTGAATATTCAATTTTCAATTGTATTTTCACCCAACAACATTTTATTATAATTGAATTTCCCATATATTTTGTCTTCGGGAGATAATGCGTTGGATAGAAATGAGGAAATTGAATCAAATAGATTTTAGACTAAAATTAACCAGTTGTCACTAGTATTAGTTATCAGTTTTGTGTGTAGTTGATGTGAATCTGCTTCTGAGAGACAGATCACTTTATTTGTGCTGACAAATAAGGCTTCATATTCTTCAAGGCTAAGGGCCAGATTTTCTGTCCTAGAAAAATTATTAAGTTAATATCATTCTGAAAAATATCTTGGGAGGAGAATATGCTGGCATTCCACAGAGAATGTAGAGGGAATGCCTCCCTTCTATAATACTCTGGATTTTGGCATTTTATTTATTCTTTAAAAAGTATTAAATATTTCAAATGTGTCAGGCACTTTGCTTTGTATCAGTGATATTAGTAACATAATGATGATTAAGACACAGTCCTGGCCACCAAGGAGCTTAGAGTCTAGTGAAGTAACAAGCAAGAAAAGTTTCCTTTGCCCTAATTTCAACTCAACTGTGATTGCAAACGCAAATTTAGATGCATGAGATGCTCTGAGACCTGTGTGGATAAGTTGCTTAGATAAACACCTCTTGGTTCACACGCGCACACACACACACACACACACACAAAAGCTTGTTTGACAAGCTTGTTTTGTAACTAGTGTCTAGTTTTGTAGAATACAAGATCCATCTCTACCTGCTTCCTTTGACTTGAATTTCCAGAACTTGCCAGGTTTCCTGGACACCTCACCTGGGACTGGGAATTAATTCCTACCTCGTTCTTTCCACAGCTGAGCATCATCCCTGCCTTTTTCTATACTCAGGCCATAGCAGAGCCATAGATATTCTCTTTTTCTTGAGAATAGGCCAGAATAGTATTTTAACTTTCATCTTATTATTATTGTTATGGAAAATAAAAAAACAAATTGTTTTTCTTAATGATTCCACTCATTAATCCATCCTTTTCATTAGTCCTTTCATTCATTCCATTCATTAATCCAATCTATGTTCTTTGATACCTGGTATGAGCAAGATTCATCAGTCCTTTCCCTTTACTGCTTTACTCTAGAAAAAAGAGATAAGGCACATATTATAATTGTATGCAAGGTATTTGTACAAAGTTCCTTGTGGGAATGTTGGGGCATTAGTGTGTTTGTGGAGTAGGTAGCATTGAGACAGATCCTGAAGGGCGAAATACACTTTAAAGGCAGAGACAGAAATAACTCAGGAAAAGGCAACTGTAGTTATAAGGAAGAGGAAAGAATGTTATTCTTGAAGCTCCTATTTCCGCTCTTCCAGTTATCATCTATGTAACCTTAGAAAGGTCAATTTATGTCTTTAAAGTTGGCATTGTTCATCATGAGTAAAATGGGATTAAAAATTCACATCGTCGTAAGAATTACATGTAACAACATATGTTAAAGTTTCACGTAAACTTTTGGGGCTATGAGATTAAATCATATACCATCATTCATCATAAAGTGAACGGAGTGCTCAAGGGAGTTGTGGGATGTACCCTAGGAACTGCAGCTGTTTGGGCCATGAATTCTGTTTAGATATTTATGCCTTTCTCATTTGAGTGACCTTAGAAAAGTGACTTACCTTTTATTTTTTATTTTCTGCAATTATTCAGCTGAAAAATGGGAGTGCTCTTTTTTCACTGGCTGGTATTATACAGACAGTGTAATTACTAAAATTAGATTATATTATAAAATGCAATGAGCTTTTGGAAGAGAAGAGGTCATGTAAATAAGCTCAACAGAGTACATGTTTCAGCAAAGAAATACTACTGTAAAAACGAAAAACATTTATTGTAATGTGCCACTTTTTCTTCTACTTGGAAAACAGAAAATGTCTGACAAAGTTCTGGAAATGGCAGCAGGCTAAGAAAATGCATTAAAATTTGATCTCTATTAGGTGACTGTCTCTCTTTAAAAACTAATTGTCAGCTTGGTTTTTAAAAATTGCTACATTCCAATACTTGATTCTGTTTAATTACCACCAGAGCCATTTGGGGGACTGGGCATAAATTTTATTTTAATAAAAAACATCAACCTTATTTGGGAATGACTTTTATTTCAAAACTGAATTCCTAATGCAAATGTCTGAAAGAAGCCTTTATAAAACCCAACGGCATGCACAGGAGTTATGTCTTCATAACGTAGACACAGCCTAAAATTGCAGTAAATATATAAACGTAAGAATTTTGGAACAGTCATTTGTAAATGATCACATAATTTCTAATGCTCCATCCTTTTATTTTCTGAAAGCTGAATTTAAATTCTGCTTAATCTGTTTTGCTGACAGTTGGGGGTGTTGTGTGACACCTACGAAAGAAGTATTTTCTTCAATATTGCCATTATGAGTAACATCTTGGTATATAAAAAATGCCACAAGCAATGCTAATTTCAAAAGCTTCTGAACCAACATCAACATTGCTGACATCATGGCATTATGTATACCAAACCTAATCACTCCAGTAATATGATGCCTCAGTAAATCTGTGAACATTAACATACAGTCCCATCAACTTAGCACTGCCTCATGCTACAGTATATTCACACAGAAACAGGCTGGTTCAGGAGCAGAACAGCTCATGCATAAATACATACAATGTAGCTGTCTATTAGTCATAAACATTGCTAATATGATACTTTTTTGGTCTTACCTATCCTGAAGATTTTGTAAATGCCATTTCAAAAACAGAAGCACCCATTTTGAAAAAGATGATTTGTTTTCTTTACCACATGATACGTACATCCTAACTTTAGAAAATATTAGCAATTCAATTTCAAATTTATAAACAAATTAACAACGTAGTAATTATTTCCTTTCTAGCATGATTATTTGCATGGAGGAGGAAATCCCTGTAAAACTCAAAGTTTCTTTGGAGACATGTATAAAATAAGATTTATTCATGAGTATTCGGGAACATGAAAACATTGACACCAGGAGTCTTCCAACAAGTTTGGTAACAATAAATGGCATGCAATATACCCACCTAGAATTCCTGAAAATCTAAAATAATTTGTCCTTGCTTTGTTCAAGTTGTCAGTGGATGAGAAGACACGTATGTGCTAGTATAGAAATAGATAATCGTAATAAAACAAAAGATGAATAAGTAACAATTGTGGTGCTGACAAAGAATTTAACAGTGTTCTGATCTTTGGATCAAAAGGCAAAGCAAATAAAAATCAACTGAATACATGTTTTCCTAAAGGAGTCAACATTTCTTGTAGAATCTAATGGGATAGAGCTCACTAAATGTATTTTTTGGGACAAGGTCATCTTTGAAGGAATTTTCTGCTGTGTTCTGTAACTGTCAGCAGATAGAAGTAAGTCAATATTACTTTGATGGTAAAACATTGGTAGTTCAAGACCATTCTTTGTTTTGGGGATAACCAGAGTCTTTCTGTTATCGTCGAAGGTTTAATAATGAGTAAACTTTCCTGGAACCGAGTCCTGAAAGGAAATTAACCTGACCTTTGCTGACTTATTTTCCCAAATCATGTGATATAATACTTTAGTAAGGACATTTTTGAAAACAATGTGTGAAGCATTGAGCAGAATCATCTGAAAGGGGTCCCAAGAGCTGAGTATGAGTTGACTGGACAGTCAGGCAGCAGGGAAACCTTCTTCTTTCTCTTCAGGTGGGAAGGGTGACATTGCGTCCTTCCCGTGGCGTTAATGAATCCTTTACTCTGCCAGCATCTTTTTTTTTTTTTTTTTTTTTTTTTAGACGGAGTCTCGCTCTGTCACCCAGGCTGGAGTGCAGTGGCCGGATCTCAGCTCACTGCAAGCTCCGCCTCCCGGGTTCACGCCATTCTCCTGCCTCAGCCTCCCGAGTAGCTGGGACTACAGGCGCCGCCACCTCGCCCGGCTAGTTTTTTGTATTTTTTAGTAGAGACGGGGTTTCACCGTGTTAGTCAGGATGGTCTCGATCTCCTGACCTCGTGATCCACCCGTCTCGGCCTCCCAAAGTGCTGGGATTACAGGCTTGAGCCACCGCGCCCGGCCTCTGCCAGCATCTTATACGCCACAAGGTTTCCACTTGCTGGGCAGCTAGCCTTCTCAGACAGCTCCTGTAAACAGCTGATACCCACATCCCAACTCCTGGCATCAAGAAGCTGATGTATTCTTGCTCTGACAAAACTCTTTCTCATTCTGGACCTGTAAGTAAGGAAACCCTCCCCATTCTTAGATTGTAATTCCACATTGCAATACGGGATGAGTTAAGAAATTTTTCCAACACCAGAGATAAGAAGTAGCAACACTGAAGCAATTCTGCTGGCATAAAAGGCAAAGTGAATCTTTGATGCTTTTGGTAAAGTCCCTAGGTGATGTTATTTATAAAACATTTGAAGCATAAGAATTCCATGAATTTCTAGAGCACTTTATTGTGCTATAAAAGGTGAAACTAGCATCATATCATATTTAGGTTGCTGATTACGCAACTTTGATAATTAATTTCTGAAAGAAAAAAACACTTTGCAATAAAGCAATCTATAATTAAGTAATGTTATATTTAGACTAGTAATAGGGAACTTTCAAATGGGGAAGAAAGTGGGGAGGATTTTCTTATGTACACAGCAAGTCCACTGCATTCAAACTGTGGCACAATTCCAGTTTTTCCAGCCAGAAGAACCCAGGAACAGATTAGAGAAGAAAGGAAGACATTTGTAAAGACTGGCAACTGAAAGGATTGGCTCAAAGAACCTTCAGCATGTTGGTGTGGTAGTTTTTACAGTTATGGCAAATGATAAATTTCAGGGTCTGGAAGTTTGTCATTTTAAAAACAAGCTCTGGGGCAGAATGTTCTTCTGAAAGACATGCATAATTTTCACTGACATTCTCTTGCAATAGGTTCCCTCTAGTTAGGAAATTTATATGGAGTATAATCTAGTTGCAGCGAGATAAAACTACCTTGTGATGTACCCATTAATATGCCAATGCATATTTGTGTTATTTGAATCTTGGAGTTCAATGACTCCTCAAGTTGAGTCCTTTTCTCTGAGGTCTTTACTGCCCTTCTTAGTGGTTACATTAATGATGACTCATTCCCTTTAAGTGATTATGAGAATGGCAAAGAAAGCGAAGAGGCACAATTTAAAGATCTCTTGATTTCAACAGTATGCAAATAGTTTCATATATAATGGATTCCCTATGTATTGTCCTTTGTTTCCTGTACTCCATGATTTGCTGCCCATTTATTTGTTTTAAAGTAAAATAAAGTGAACAGTGGATACTAAATGCAATTAGATCCTTACAAAATTAAGTTGCACAATGAAGAGAATAAAAATAAAAATTTCCAGGCTTATGTTTATGTATTTGGTGAAATAATGTAACTAGAGCAGGGAATTCCTGCCCAATCAAGAAAATTTACAATTGCTTCATGACCCAGCTTTATAGATGGTTAGTTCAGACTAAAGCATTCACCTTTATCTCTCATGGACAATAAGTGCTAAATGATACAAGGTCCAAATTCGCTTTTTCACAATCCAAATTCACTGAAATATTTGATTACCAAAGCTCCACTTAATTTTGTGTTGATGGGAAACAGAAGAGGAAGATGAAGCTTTTCAGAACAAAAATCCATCTGCCACCAATAATAGCCTTTGTGTTTAAACAGTGGTCGGTGACAACATGACTTTTTCTCTATATACGAGGTTTGTATTTTAGCTTGTTGGGAAGAATGGCATTTAAAAATTAACATATTATCAGAACATGATGCAGTGAAATTAAATTATATGGACTTCGTTAGGAGATAAGAGAAAAATATAATATGTTCAATGTAGGACCTCTCAACCTTGATCACATCCTGTGTATCAAATAGAAATGAATAGATTTTGGTGATATTTAGCTTTGTAGTAATAATGACTGGAAATGTTAACATTAATAACTTATTACTGTATAAACCACATTAGAAAAAAAATCTCTTTGAGACAATATTACTTTGGCTGTTATTCAAATGAGCAGGAACAAATGAAGCATTTATGCAGTGATTTTTTTTCTTACTCAAATCAAGCTAAATTTCATTAAGAAATGATTTCACCAAAATTAGCTTTCTACAATTAAAAATAACTTAGATTAAAGATAATGTATTTGGCAAAAATATATTCTATTTTCACTTATACATTGTATGAAACAAAAATAAATTTTCTGTTAACGTTCCTTCACTCATAACAGAAGCAAATTACATCTAATTAATGGAAATTTTTTTTTGTTCCAAGAAGTTTCAATGGTCAAACAAGGAAGCAGAAAAGTGAAACCTAAATCAGTTTGATTAAAAGAAAAAGAAAAAAAGAATTTCCTCCCCATCTTATGATGTTCATCCCATATACATTTTTTTTTCCACTATAACTGCAATTTGGCTTTCAGTTGTTTGCAAGTCAATTAGAGAAACTTTGCTATGTTGCTTTAAACCAAATACAGGGACTGAGTGATTCAGTGGATTAAATCAAGGACAGGAAACTGGGTAATTGCAGTACTAATCTCAGCTTTGCCTAATTATCCATGACCTCTTGGCAGTGATAGTGCCCCTTGTGGGTTTGTGAGGAGTGTTCCTGTACCTCCTACCTGTTTTCTAAGAAGCTGTAGCTGCTTAGAAAACAATGAATATCCTTTCCCAATTGGAATATCTGAATTTTATTAAATTATGTTGACACCTTTGTTGTAATCACTTGATTTATATGTGTCGGCCTATTTTTAAACTCTGTATTCTTTTCCTTTGATCTGTATTCCTGCCTTTATGCTAATACCACAGTCTTCATTATCATGTCTTTAAAATCCAATAAATTGCCCAATTTTGTTCTTTTTCAAAATTATTTTGCCTATTCTAGGTTTTTATATTTCTAGATGAATTTTAGAATCAACTTGTCAATGTCTGCAAAATAAAAAGCCTGTTGGGATTATGTTTGTGACTGTGTTGAATGTATAGAGCAGTTTGGCGAGAATGACCATCTTAATATTGAGCTGATTAATCCATGAACAAGTTGTATTTTATTTTATTTAGATCTTTACTTTCACTCTGCAATGTTGTGAAGTTTTTATAGTAGGGTTTACAAATACCTTTTATCAAACTGACCCCTAAATGTTTTGTATTTTGGATGAGGTTGTTTTTAAATTTCAAATTTCAGTTATTTATTGCTGGTCTGTAGAATATAGTTGGTTGTTTTATATTGGACTTCTATATTGTAAACTCTGTATTTGTTAATGTAGTACTTTTTCTGAGACTTTAAAAAAGGATTTTCCTTGTCAATAATCATACTGCCTATGAATAGAGACTTTTTTACTTCGTGGTTTTCAACATGCATACTTTATTTTTTCTTGCCTTATTACATAGATAGGGCCTCCAATACAATAAAATGATGCTTTCGCTTTTGTTCCTAATCTGAAGAGAAAGGAGTTATTCTTCCACTATTAAGTTTCATGTTACTTAATAACCTTTTAGAAAATATTCTTTATTAGATGAGAAAGTTCGTTTCTACTTTTTTTTAACCAGTAGGTTTGAATTTAATCTGATATGGTTGGGCTCTGTGGCCCCACCCAAATCTCACCTTAAATTGTTATTTCTACAATCCCCACGTATCAAGAGTTGGACCAGGTGGAGGTAATTGAATCCCGGGGGCAGCTCCCCATGCTGTTCTCATTATGTGAGTGAGTCCTCACAAGATCTGATGCTTTTATAAGGGGCTCTCCCGCTTTGGCTGGGCACTTCTCCCTGTTGCCTTGGGAAGAAGATGCCTTGCTTGACCTTTGCTTTCTGCCATGATTGTCAATTTCGTGAGGCCTCCCCAGCCATGCTGAACTGTGAGTCAATTAAACCTCTTTACTTTATAAATTACACAGTCTCGGGCAGTACTTTAGAGTAGTATGAAAATGAACTAATACAAGTCAAATGCTTTTTCTGGATCTTTTGAAATTATCATATGATATATCTTTATTCTCTAAGTATGACAAATTATACTAAATAATTTTTAAGATGTAAAACCAACTTTGCATTCTTTGTCATGGTGTATTGTCCTTTTTATATATATTGCTGAAATTGATTTTCTACTACTTTTAAGAATTTTTATGTCTTCGTTATGACACAAAAGTTTTCTTTTCTTATATTATCTCTTAAAGCTTTGGTGTAAGGTAATGCTGACTTCATAAAATGATGTGGGATTTTTCTCTGCCTGTCTTTTAAACAAAAATTTGGGTAAAATCAGTATTATTTTTTTCTTAAGTTTCCTATTTAATCTAAGTTATCAAATGTACTATCATAAAATTGTTCATATTATCTTGTTATCCATTTAATATCTATAAGAGTGAAAGAGATATCTGTGTTTTTATTCTTGATAATTGGTCATTTGTGGCTTTTCCCTTAACACTGTGAGTTTATCAGTTTTATTATTATTTGCCAAGAACAAACTTTTCACCTTTAAAATTTTCTATTATTTTTGCTTTCTGTTAATTTGAGTTCTGTTCTTATCTTTGTTTCTTTCCTCTCATTTATGAATTTCAATTTTTTTCTAGCATCTTAATATGAAATATTAGATCACTTAAAATCTTTTTATCTAATAGAGGAATTTAAAACTGTAAATTTTCTTCTAAATGCTGATATAGGTGATATGTTTTCATTATCCTTCAGTTCGAAGTTTTCTCTAATTTCCTTTGTAATTTCTGCTTTGGTTTATGGGTTATTTAGAAGTGTCTAACTTAAGTTCCAAGTAATTTGGAATTGTTTTCTATGTATCTTATTGTTTTGATTAAGTATCTCATTTTAATGGTCAGGGAACATATTTGATGACTTAAGTCTTTTGAAATATATTCAGAAATGTTTTATTGTCCAACATTTGAGTCTTCCTGGTGAGTGTGAGTGTTTGCAGCTCTCCAAAATTCATATGCTGAAATCCTAACTCTTAGTGTGATGGTATTTGGAGGTGGGGCCTTTGGGAGGTGATAATTAGGTTATGAGGACGGAGAGTCCACTAGTGGAATTAGTGCCTTAAAAATAGTTCCCAGAGAGCTCCCTTGCCCCTTCTGTCGTGTGAAGGGAGAAAAAGAAGATGGTGCTCTACGAACTAACAAGTGGGCTCTTGCCAGACACAGAATTTGCTGGCACTTTGATCTTGGACTTCATAGCCTCCATTACTGCCCAAAGTAAATTTCTGTTGCTCGTAAGCCACAAAGTCTATGGTAATCAGCTATAGCAGTCCAAACAGACTAAGGCAGTTGTATATTAAGGAATTTATGGCAAAAAAGGTAGTATTTTATATTTACCTCTTTACCATTTATAGTGGTATTCCTTTCTTCCTATTGATTTGAGTTTTTTCCTGGCATTGTTTTCCTTCATTCTAAAGAATATACTTTTATATATATATTTTATATATATTATAATGTGAAATATATAAATATAAATATATTTTGAATATATTTTATATAAAATACATTTTCTATATTAATATTTTATTTTATGTAATATAAAGATTTTACATTTATATATTTTTATATATATTTTGTTTTTGTTTTTGAGATGGAGTTTTGCTCTTGTTACCCAGGCTGGAGTGCAATTGTACAATCTTGGCTCACTGCAACCTTTGCCTCCTGGATTCAAATGATCCTCCTGCCTCAGTCTACCAAGTACCTGGGATTACAGCCATGCGCCACCATGCCTGGCTAATTTTTTGTATTTAGTAGTTATGGGATTTCACCATGTTAGTCAGGCTGGTCTCCAACTCCTGACCTCAGGTGATCCACCCACCTCAGGCTCCCAAAGTGCTGGGATTACAGGCATGAGCCACTGTGCCCAGTCCTTTTATATTTCTTATTGTAAAGTCCTGCTGATAATAGATTTAATTTATATTAAAATATATTTATTCCATTACTGTTTCTGAAGGATATTTTCACTGGATACAGAATTCTGAATTGATAGTGCTATTTTTTCCTCTGAGTGTTTAAAAAATATCCTTCTATTATCTTTTGATTTTCATATTTCTTTTGAAAAATTAGCTATAATTTGTATCATTGTCAGCTGTCAAGTACATTGGTTTCTCTCTGCATACAGGTAATGTTTCTCTTTCTCTGTTTTCAAGAGTTTGTATTGGCTTTTTAGTAGTTTGATTATGATGTATGTGGGTATTTTCTTTGTATTTATTCTATTTTGCATTTGCTGAACTTATAGGTCTGTAAGTCAGTGTTTGTTTTTTCCATCAAAATTAGGAATAATTTGGTCACTATTTACTCAGACACTTTTTCCTACATTCACAATCTCTTCCACTGCTGGGATTCAAATTACATACCTTCTAGACCATATGTAAATATTACTCAAAGGTAAATATTGCTCTCTTCAGTTTTCTTCAATCTTTTTCTTACTGTTTTTGAGACTGGATAATGTATATCGATCTATTATCAAATTTTCTAAGTCCCTCTTCAAGATCTCCCATCTGCTGATATCAAGGAATTTTTTTTTCAAGTTTCATTTACTTTTCAGTTTTAGAATTTCCATTTGCTCCTTTAATTTTTTGGTTTTAAATTTCCTTTTTGTTGCAAAGGATCCTTTTCAGTATACTAATTCATGTTGTATATTTCTGTAATTCTTTGAGCATCTTGTCCTTGAATTCTTAGAAGGTATTTATAATAGCTCCTTTAGCATCTTTGTTAAAGTTGACATTATGCCTAGTACAGGGTTGATTTCTATTTACTGCTTTATTGCATTAGTGTCACATTTTCCTATTTCTTTGAATATCTCACAAATAATTACTGTGTACTGCACATTTTGGATAATGCATTGTAAAGAATATAAATTATTCTGTCTTACTCTAAGTGTCCCAGTGTTCATTCTAGCAAAAAAGGTAATCATTTGTTAAATAACTTGAATTTGTGTAAACATGGTTTTCACTTGGTTAGTGTAGGTATGACAACAGCGTAACATGTTTCCCAGGTCACTGCAACTTGCCAGAATTTAAATTCTTCCAAATTACTTATCTCCTGAAACTTTCGACATGGCTTAGATTTTGGCTTTATTGGACAGGTCTAGAGTAGTCTGTCTTAAACCTTGCAGTGTCTCAGCTTAATTTCCAGGGTTCTTGAAGTGTTTAAGAGACTGTCTGGGCCAGACTCCATCTTCTAGCAATATTCAGTCTCTTATATCAAGCTCTGAAGCATGCAGCAGCTATTGTCTGTTAAGTTTGAGATCTCAGCTTGCACATGTGCAACTCATCCCTTAATGAAAGACTTGCCTGGAACCCCCAAACAGACTTGCCCATCCTCTGTACAGCTTCTTCCTCCTGATGCTCTGAAGCTCCTACCAAGGTGAAGAGGTAAAAATCAGGGTGTAGGGTAGCTGAAGCAGTTGTCATATTCTCTCTGGACTCCAGCTCACTGTGCATTGGTCATGAAACTGTCACTAGGCAGAAAACTAGGGTTATCATAGGACTTATCTCATGGGCTTTCCCTTTCCTCAAGGTTTGCAGTATTGCACTTCATGTTATCCAATCTAAAAATAGTGGCCTCATACATTTTGTCCAGCTTTATAATTATTAATGTTAGAGGGATTGACTGGTATTAGTTATATCATCATATTTGGATGCAAAATTCTTCTGCTTAATTTTTAAAAAGAGTGTAGTATTCAAGCCCAAATCTCTAAGATATATTTTAAAATCTTGTTTTCCTCGCTCTATTAACTGTGTTTATCTCAGATATGTTATTTTCTCTGTTAAAGTTGTTTTCCTCTTTTGTGGCATTGCTGTTTCTCAAATTTATGATTCTTGATTGGATGCTCATATCAATGAAAATCATAACAAGACACCTATAGCATGGTTAAAATCAGAGGAGAATTAATTTACAAAGATGTGGGAGTAGGGAAATGTCAGGATTATTTTGTTTAGTCTAAACAGAACAAGTCAGTCTCCATAATGATACCTGTAAGACATTAAACATAGGAATTATTGCCTACATTTTCTGCCAGGCATAGCAAAGAAGAATTGGATCAGTATTTATAGACAAGAAGAGAGAGAAAGAGACAGACAGACAGGCAGACAGACATGGAGAGAGACAGAGACAAAGAAAAAGATGAAGAAGATAGAGAGATACAGAGACAGCAAGGTAGAAAAAAACCCTCCTGATTGTGTTTAAGAGTCTGGCTTTAATTGTTCTAGCATCCATGTATTTCTTGCTATTTGATCATTCAGTGCCATTGCTGGTGTTAACCAACAAATTCTCCTCTTTTCCCTTTAGTTAGTTTAATCTGGTTCCTATCACTAGACAGAAAAAGAATCCTAATGAATGCTGCCAAAAAATGATGGAGAAAATGAAAGCTGATTCAAGATAATTTGTTTAATGTAAACAGAGCAACCTACATTTTGCTAGTTAGATTAAATTTTTTAAAGGACTTACACCCCTGGTTCTTACCATTTTACTTAATGGTAAGAAGATTAAGAATGTCTTTTACATTTTTAAATGTTTTCCTATACCCACCAAAAAGGAAATGATATCTAGGTGTTTGTATGATGTAAGTCCCACCTTGCCGATTTTGTTTCCTTTGTATTTTTTAGATTTTAGTTAATCAACTTAATTGGAATGAAAGGTATTGTTAGATATGCTAGTTTACGAACTAAGCTTTCACTGGATATTTTACATTATGTGTACTATGGTCCAAGGCTTGGGTTGATTAAAATCTTCAAATGCTTCACATGCTTTAGATACCTATTTTTTACATGACTTCACTAATAGTCTTAGGCAAAATGTCAATGTCTCAGTTATTTTAAAAATATCAATTTTATCACTACTTATGGAATAAAGGAGTTGAGGTGGTTAATGATTACCAAATCCATCACTACTAATAGAACAAAGGACTTGCTATTTTCTTTTCAGGAGCTGAAGGTGGTTAATTATTACATTATCTATCTTCATACAAAATAATTAAAACTTCGAGTAGAAGCTGCCACATAAACAACTGAACAGCTTCCACTGAATTTTGAAAGGAATTATGGTTTTTAACATAAGAAAAGCATAGCCTATTCAAGTTTTTAACACTTACTAATTAGTTATGTTTAAATAAAAACTTACACAAGTTAAAGCCATAAATGTAATGCTGTGTTCTTTTTAAATTTTTATTTATATTGTTTATATTAACAGGATATGGTAATGAGATGAAAGGATGCATTAAACAAGACAGAGCCAAATTTTATAGCTTGGCTAGGGGAAGGAAAACACCAGAGTTTTTAAAATAAGACTTACAATGAATGTTTATGGAACTGGATTCAGGCAAGGCTGTCAAGTAACTGTATGCCTTTAACTCACCAAAGGGAAATAAATAATTTTATCCATCCTGGTGAAAAACTAGCTAATCTGAAAGTATTTTCAAATCATTTATTACTCATGAATTTAATCAGAAAATTGGTATATATTGGGGTTTCTGGTGGCTAATTTGTGTCTCAGATAGTTTGGGGGATAAGCAGGGAACTCGAGACTCTACATCAGCAGGGAAACAAGTATGGTTTCAAAACGTTAAGGTTTGGGGATTATGTGAGAGGTGCAGCTGATAACCCATGTTTCCCAGCGGGATGTCCTCCTTCTCGAAGACATTTTTATTCCTTCCTATTTTGTCACACATTATTGACCACTGAGAACAAACGCATCTCTCTGAAAGACATGCATTTAGGAAAAGTCTACGTAAAGCAAGTTCATCCAAGCATATTGTGCTATTTGCTCCCAAGACAATTTTTTCCACTTTGTTTTGATTATCTGGCTTCACTTGCTGTCAGCTTCAGTGCTAGATTTTTGGTTGCCTTGTACAAACCTGTGTGTGTGTGTGTGTGTGTGTGTGTGTGATGGGGTATGTGGAAGGTAGTGTCGAGATGAGAAAAGAGTGATTACAGGATAATAAACTACATTTTATTGAGGAGGTATAAAGTGCCAAATCCTAGGGTAGTTTCACAGTTGCTAATACCTTCTCTCATCAGGTCATGACTAACCAAAGCCAGAAAATTTTCCACCTGAGCACAAGCTACCTCACACTCAAGCAACCCTATGTCTTTCTACCATTCACCACAGTCATTCGTTACTGGACCTCATCAGTCTTTACCTTAGTGTGGGTGGACAAAGGCTGCAAATCTGCCTTGCATAGTTGCCTTTCTTTTGGGGACAACCTTTGAGAATAGGCTTCAATTTAAACGTGGAAACTTCACAGTATGAAGCAGTTATGAACGGGATCTTCATCTCCAGTCTTTCTATGTTGTTAGAATTTGGCTTCCATAGTTTTCTGATGTAAGTCTCAGAGGCTTACCAGGGGGTTTAGCAAGACCTTTGATAACTTGTGCTTTTTAAGGGCATTGGAACTACAACTTTTTTTGGTTTTTTTTCGTTCTTATAAGTGACCACTAGATGGGCTTCCACCCCTATTAGGAGTTGGAAGTAACAAATGAACCAGTCATTAAATGACTCAATGAGCCATTTGGCTCTGAGCTCAAATGACTTGACTATGATTTTTGCAGAAAAGAGGGAGTGAAAACCAGGTTCGGGTCAATAGTTGAAACTTCAAAGGATAATGTCATGGTAAGGCTGGAAGGGATCCTGAAATAGAGGAAGAGGCTCCGAGAGTTTAAACCACATTAGTTCTGAATCATATTATTGGTGCTATTCAGAAAAAGGCCTCTCTCATCTTTGTACTTGTCTATCACAAATTCATTATGGGACAGTCTTGCTTGTAAGACATAATTATCCCTTTTCTTCTTTTGTTTTCCTTCCTTTCTGCATTCTAACAATCAAGGCATGGCCGCTCTTCCTTGACTATGTTTGTGTTATTTGTATGAGAGTTATCTCTGTATAACACAAGGCCACGTAGAGGTATTTTCCCTGGGCACTGTTATCCTCTCCTCAAGGGGATCTTGATTGCACCTCAGTTTACCAGCTTGTCTCTCCTAGAAGCATGTGTTATTTATAATCATTCAATAGCATTTTTGATATTCTCCTGTGAGCCTGGTTCTATGCTATGACATGGGGTTATATCAGTGGAGAATACGCCAGAGCTTTTCACCCCTTTCCTTACTACTAGACATAGCTGGTCTGCTCCCTGACCAAGTAAAACCAACCTGCCTAAGGTATTCAGAAAGGACTATTCTTTTCTTAATTTTTTTCTGTACGCTTCTGCAAGCTCTCATTTCCCTTTCTAAATTTTCTAAAGCCCTGGTTCTTTACTTGCCTTTCAATATCTGTGACTGGCACCCTACTCTGTTTGCCAAAACTTCCCAACATCCTCTTTTTCTCTATCAACCTTGCTCTGCACGCTACCTTGATTGTGGTATTACTGGCAATTTCTGGTTAAAATTTTCCTCAGGAGTCTTCTCTGTAGGGGAGAGAAAATGAAGAGTGACTATGTGTCACTCAGAAGAAAGAGAAGGAACCAATATTTGCAATCATTTTGTGTCAAACACAGTAATAGGTACTTCCACTTATTTCATTTCATTTTGTAGCAGAAGTATATAAAATATACACTGCGAAGTGAAAGACGCATAAAAAGCCTAAAGAGGTAACATAACAGAGAGTGGTTTACACTGTCTGGACAGCAAGAGAGGATGGCTAGATATTCTGTACCCATGTGGTGAGTGTTAACCTGGTGACACATGAATGTGTGGGTATAGAGTGCCTACTTGTCCTTCTGATACCTCCAGTCCATTCTACACATGGAAGCCAGAGAATATCAACCCTCAGTGACCTCCCACTAGACTTAGTCTCTCACATTTTTCTAATGGTGGATAGGGATATAGATTTGGCGTATCCTTCCAAAATTATTTCTGGCCACTCTTCATCCACTTACTTCACTCCAACCATATTGGCCTTCTGGATTCTCAAAACTACCAGGTGTTTTTCAGCCTGCAAGTCTTTACACATGCCTCTGTTCAGGGTGTCCTCCCCTCACCCTTCCTCAAAGGAATAGATGCACTCATGAAACAGCGCTTCTACATCAGACTCATGATCAGATTAGAGGCATTTCAAACAAGTTCTGTTCATCAAGTATAAGAAAATCTTACCTAACATCCTGACTTAGTGAGCAGTTTCATTTCCCAAATGCTTATTTGTGAAATTGAGAACTTCAGTGTTCCTCAGAAACATGAGCAAGTGAAAAGGTTGAGTTTGCCTAGGGAGTAGGTTTGCTTATTGTTGTGCTATCCATGTTGGTCTTAACTTATCTTTGACTTATTATACATGAAAAAGTTTCCTTGCTTACGTTATAAACATTGGCTATGTAACTGGATATGGACTTTGAGTTTCTGATCGCTGACTACTATTGCCATATTTTGTGTAATTGTTAGCTGTTATCAAATAAACAAACAATGAGTTAATCACATTTACTGTAACAGAAGTTAATATAGGGCTACCACCTGTCTGCTTCCCCCTGGAGAGTCTGAATTTTGGAGATCATTTTACTCTCCAGGAGGATTTGCTTTAGTTATAGCTGTTTCTCATTTTGTGTAATTTTTTCTCCATTCCAGTTTGAAAAAGGGAGTGGCTATTATTGGCTAAATGCTCATCTTGGGATGGAGGTTGGAAAAGTAAGAAGATAATTAACGCAGCAAAAAGCAGTCTTCTCTGTCTACCACCCTCTGCCCCACGATCTTGGCAGAATGGGAAGCTATCCATCAGACAAATCTGATGGGACAAAGTGAGTGGATACTTGATGACTCCTGTGGGAGTTTGGGATTTGTCAAGACTGCTCTTCAGAGCTTAAGGATGGGTGAAAGCATGTGGGCTGAACTGGATGATCAAACAGAAATGGAAAATCCTTTGGGGCAGGCTAGGTGAAGATCTTAAGCTGAGCCATCCTCAAAGCGTCATAGAATCCATAGCCCTTCAGTACAGACTCTCACCCTTCCATCCCTCTCATTGGTCCTAAAAAATATTAAAAGCAACCATAAACTCATAAAGGAGTAAGAAGACTTTTAAGAATTTAGGGCTTTGTATGTGTGTGTATATTGGAAGAGAGGGTGTTATTCTTTTGCAAGACATCGTAAAACAAAAATCTGTTATTGAAATACCATAAAATGATATATTCTAATAAAGTCAGGAAGGTTATTATCTCATAATCAGGAAGTAAATATTTAGGTTAATTATGCAGCATTTTGAGAAAGGTTGCATTGTGTTTAAAAGAGTCTGAGGACATCAGTCTTCACTGGGTGATACTTGAAAAGGAAAGTGGACTAGAAATGCAAATGTTGTGGTGTCTATTATGAAACAGACCAAGAAACCCACTGAAGGACCACAAAGAAATCATTCTCATTAGGCCAAAAGTGAACTTTAGTAGGAAGTAAATTACCAAAAGTGTTGTTGTCCAGTAAGACTATATCTGAGGAAAATCAAGTTACCTTACCCAAATTCATTTCTCATAATATCCAGCTCTGCCTTCATGATTCTTATTTCCTGATAAATCTCTTCTATATGGGTGCATCCAGTATTAAAAGTAAACAATTCAGAATCAACTATGTGCACTTACTTAATAGAGACCAGCAGTATTGACCACTGGATAGCTTGGAAGCATACAAATATAATGAATAAGTAGGAGAGCTACTGTGTTGTGTATGGGTGCATTTGCTAGAAATCAACAATCTGAATTTTCTATTTCTAGCTGAAACTATGGATGGCAAATCGAGATCAAGGCAGAACATAGCTGAGAAAGGAATTACTATGAATATTTGATAAAAACAAATCATATGAGCCCTTTGTTTTTTGGATGGCTGCATCACAATAAAATAAACTATTGCCTATGTCATTGTTTACTATCCTGTGTGATACTAAAAATTACTAGGAAAGCGTGTTAAAAATACATATTATTGGAATGAAACCAACTTTTGAATCAAATTTTCCATGAAAAATATTGAGTGTATAATCTTCATAGGAGCCATCATGTTGACTGTAAGAGAGATGAACATGTAGCTTGAAGGAAAAACATGGATGACTTACATGGTTACAAAACAGAGTAAGAGGAATACTTCAGTGTATATTTAGCAGAAAATGCCTATTATCATAAATTGAGTTTGAATTTTATCTCAACCATTTGCTGCCTGGATTGACTTCTACTGCTTACTTTACTCTTCACTAAAACACATTCATTTTTTATATAATTTTCCAAATAATGTTCATATTTACCAAATGTTATGTAGCTTCACACACATGTTAAATCTCATGCTCCTCTATCTGAATTCAGCTTTTTTACAAAGAGTTTTTTTGGTTACTCCAGCTTTGTACTATGAAATCACGGTTTTCAGGATCATAAAAATATAAGATTATATGGGAATCTTAGAAATTATGAAGGCTAGTAGTTCTTAAATGTGGCTTGTTAAAAATCACAAATGCCAAACTTACTGTATTATACTCTGGGGATGGATTGATGCCATGCAGTTTTTACAGCTTCTCACGGTGATTTTGATGCAAACAATGAAAATCATTGTTCATTCTACAGAAAGATACCTTTGTTCTAGAGAAATTCAGCAACTTAGCCAAGTTCACAGAGATGATTCAGACAAATGAGAACTAAAATAGAGAACTTTGGACCCTCATATCAATTTTCTTTCTGAAACATCAAGAAAGATAAGTTAAAACACAATTTTTCTTCGTTGTGAATGTACTAAATGCCATTGAATATAATACTTTAAAGTGATTAGTTTACATTAGACAAATTTTACCCAATTAAAAACTAATTTAAAGCCGGGCATGGTGACCCAAGCCTGTAATCCCAGCACTTTGGGAGGCTGAGGCAAGGGAATCACAAGGTCAGGAGTTCAAGACCAGCTTGGCCAATATGATGAAACTCCATCTCTACTAAAATTACAAAAAATTAGCCGGGCATGGTGGCGGGCTACTTGGGAGGCTGAGGCAGGAGAATCATTTGAACCCGGGAGGCGGAGGTTGCAGTGAGCCGAGATCGAGCCACTGTATTCCAACCCGGGTGACAGAGTGAGACTCCGTCTCAAAAAATAAATAAAATAAAATAAAAACTAATTTAAAAACATACAAAAAAACACCACTTTTATTTCACTATTAGTAGACAAGTTAATTTTCTAAATAACATTGTAGAATGGGAACCACATGTTATGTCTGGCTAGTGCAACAGCCAACAGAGAAATCATTGATATAGATCATTCAAGCTCCTAAATCAGCTCTCTGGTCTGTAAAATTAGGGAATGAGGATAATAATGCTTTGTTGTTGAACAAATGTGAATCTGTGAAAGAGGATATATATAGTCTGCCTGGTACACAGTGGTTGGTCACTGCTAGTTTGACTTCGGGATGAATACAATATATCATATGCTTTTCTCTCCTCTCACCTTGGTCACCACAGTGACTTCCAGTAGTAGGTGGCAAGTAACTTATTTATCAACTTGTCTATTGACTAATAAGACCACATAGATATCACCCTCTTATCAGGTGAAAATAAATGTCCTTGAATCTCACTTTATAAGATAGCTAAGTAAATTTCATTCACTCCATATGTGAATGTTCTGCTTTTCTGATTAGGTTACAAGTTGTAAGGGCAGGACTTATTTTGGGGGTCATTATAGCTTTAAACACACCCAGATGGCTATTATACACTAGCCATATCCAATGCATATAATAATTAATTGAACAAATAAATAAATAAAAATTACAGCCCATAAAAGCTCCTCATTAACTTTCCCAGTATTAGCCTACCTCTTGCAATTAATTTTAAATTTTCTTGTTTCTCCTTTATTAAGTAAGCTGAAATGAAATAGAAATGATATAATTGTTTTTGCTTTCTCATTTGGAGAAATACTCATGCAATCTCAGTCCTCAGAGCATACAGAAAATGAGACTAGATGAGCTCCATTTGATAGACAAATAACAGAATTCTGAACAATAATGGAATCACATTTATTCCAGTGAATATATATATACCCATTCCATTGCAGAAAATATTATAATTCCCATAAATTAAAAAAATAAAAGACATTTATTTTGCCATTACAGAAGTATTCCAGAGGAAAAATTAGGATTTACTTCTCTTTTGTAACCACTATTATGTGAGGCTTCCTCAACAGTAAGCCTAACTCCTTTTAGTGAAGAACAGTGCATGTGAGCATCCCTGCTGTAGGGTCATATCTTGAAGATAACTTTTGTCTTCCATACCCAAATTCCTAGTGTTATATAGTCCAAGGATGAGATATGGGAACCCAGACATGAAGTTGTCAGTGTGTCTCACAGGAAAAGTATTAAGCGAATGATTTTGTCTATTCTATGGAGGCCAACTGATGTAATCTTTAGAAAAAATAGACATGATGTGGTATGATTTGAGGGATTTAGCAAACCTTAAAGATATGTGGTAGTGACGGTGGACAATGTTTCTCAGAGACATCTTTCCTCAGTACTAGTTTTGTGAGCTCTCCTACAGAAAGATGTGGGTCCACAGGCCACGGATGCACTCTATCCCAGTCCTAACTCTATTGTTAGAGCATGAATTATCCATGCAGGAATATATCTTTCAAGTACAATGTTTTGGATTCCTGAGAGCTTTAAATACAATTCAATCATTATTATTTTTCTAATCCAGAAATCAGTAGAGTGAATAATGGCCCACAAAATTCATCTAAAGGGATCTTGACTTGATTAAAATGAATCACCCAGGTTCATATAAATATCTTGCACATAATTTCATTTTGAATTGGCAATGTGGCAATGTAGTGCAAAGAGAACTGGACTGGAAGTCAGGAAAGCTGATTAAGGCAGGAATCTTCTTCAATGAAGTGTGTGAACATAGCAAAATTAAATACTTTCTGAACCCCAGCTTTCCTTATATTTATAGTGAAAGAATTAGAAAACACAAGGTCCATTATACCTCCATGGTTCAGTCTAGCTCTTAAATTTATAATTTATTTGACATTTCTGGGCTCGCTCAGAAAAGAGATTTTGTCTCACTATCCTTGGGATGAAAATAGGATACTTTCTTTTCTTTCATCTCTCCATTTGTCAGAGACATTAAAAAAAATCATTTCTCTCCTCTTTTTTATTTTTTTTTAATTTTTTTTATTTTTTTGAGACAGAGCCTCGCTCTATCGCCCAGGCTGGAGTGCAGTGGTGCCATCTCGGCTCACTGCAAGCTTCACCTCCTGGGTTCACGCCATTCTCTTGCCTCAGCCTCCCGAGTAGCTGGGACTGCAGGTGCCTGCCACCACGCCCGGCTAATTTACTCTCCTCTTAATGTTCTGTCTTAGTCTAGGCCACACTGTGGACAGAACAACATTGTCAGTTAGGGAACCGTGATTGGCTACACTCACCCTCTCTCTAAGCTGGTTTGCTAAAGGGAAGGCTTTGTCTCAAAATGAATGGCTAACAATATGGTAGGTTTATAAAAAAAAAAAAATCAGCAAGTTCATATAAACATTGCGGTACTCAATGAAAGACGTGCTGAGAAGGTAACAACATGTGATGAATGGGTAAATTTTCTAGAATCTGGCAAGCCTTTGAACATAGCTCTCCCTGGTGGAGACTGCCTGAGCCAACTTGACATTGTTTTTCCTCATGGTTGGCAATTGTAGAGTGCAGTGGAACAATCAGTTCCTTGGTTATCCTCCAAGGTGAGCAAGGTCAGTTTTAAACAGCTTTGCTGTCAGGGAGCCTCATATTTTACCTTAGTCTCCTAACCTCACAAATCTTGAGGCTGGCACTGAAGTCAGTGAGCCCTCTGCAGCCTGATTCCCCACAGTGACTTCTCTCTTTTTACAAACAATGCCTCATCTTGGTTCTGCACACCTGCACAGGTTTTGAGGGAGTGGGACTGCAATTAGTCAAAGCAGCCATAATTCAACTGTGATAAAGTATTTGCTTTCACCAGAGTCCTTTTTGTACAGTCTCATATTAAGCCCCACCACAGGAAAATTGCCCTTGAATGTTTGGTCCTTCATCAGCATTGAACCACAGAGCTGACTTTGAATGTTGTCAAATGATTGTCATAGGACAGAGTGAGATTGCACAATCTTTTGCTTATTAGCATTTCATTTAGAACATTACCATATCAAATTGGCTTAATTCTCTTCAGGGTATAAATATTTAAATTTTACAAATTCCTGTTATGTTCCTTGCCCCTATTTTGTTCTTCCCACAAGAATAAATAAATAAATAAACATGATCCTGAGTGTATGTTAACCTCACTTAAGGCAAGGAGGAGCCTGAAGATGAATAGTTTGTGAAATGACAGATGTCCTAGGAAAGAAAACATCTCCAAAGTAAGACCATTTTACTCCCATTTCTTTGAGTGACATGGACGTTTCCAACTAAATTTATATTCAGCATTTCATTTCATGTAAGCAAGCTAGTGATATTGTTTGCAAATAGGTCCTTGTTAATGTGGAGTGAGGTTCCTTGAAAATGCAGCAGAACCTTTTTTTGGGTGTGCCCTGATGATCCTCATCTGCTCCCTACAGTGTCATTGACTTCTCTAGATTGTTATCAGGAAATCAGACACTCCATTGAAACAATCCTGGGAAAAGAATTCAAGAATCTGGTTTCTATTTTTGCTTCTGCTCCTAGAACATTGGACCAGCAGTGCTGTAAAGGACCTGTGTTTGTATGGATGGGACATTGCATAGACCAGCTTAGCAAGACTAATTAATGGTTCAAGTTCTCTGAAGTATAATTAGTGGCCAGAGGTTGGACTAGAAGGAAGAGAATAAGCAGTTTGTTTGTCCAGGTTTTGATTTGCCTGATGAGGTGTGTCCATTTTCTTATGGTTAACACCTGCATCAACAGCACGGAGAAGCGACTAAACATTAAAGATTTGAAGAAAACATTTCATAACCTATGAAGAATTTTACAAACTCTTGGATAGATGAGGCATTGTGGCATTCCACATCTAATGCTATGAGTTGTTTTCCTGTTTCCTTTTTGCATGCAGCCATATAATAAATAGAACTGAGCTGTGTGGTGACCCATGGGATAATTATAAATATAGTAATGGTTGTCTTTGGTTTATCTGACAGAAAAAATATGGAGAAATGTGGTTATTGTACTGTAGTAAAATTGTTCTGTGCTAAGGGGCTGAATGAGAACTACAAACACCTTTGAGTATGGCCTTACCCGAAAGGTGAGATCATTCATCATTCTTTTTTTTTCCTTTTTGAGATGGAGTCTCTCACTGTCGTCCAGGCTGGAGTGCAATGGCGTGATCTCGGCTCACTGCAACCTCTGCCTTCCGGGTTCACGTGATTCTCCTGCTTCAGCCTCCCGAGTAGCTGGGATTACAGGCGCACACCCCCATACCCGGCTAATTTTTTGTGTTTTTAGTCGAGACGAAGTTTCACCATTTTGGCCAGACTGGTCTCGAACTCCTGTTCTTCTGATCCGCCTGCCTTGGCCTCCCAAAGTGCTGGGATTACAGGCATGAGCCACTGCGCCTGGTCAAGGTGTAATTATTCTTATTGTGAATCTACTGGAGAATCTACCTCTGTTACAAATAAGACAAGGGGTCCACCCAAGGTGTGCTTAGAATTTGAATCTGTCTGCTTTTGTCTTGATTAAAAATATATCATGATATTCAGGATAGAAAATTTATACTTTAGGTGGAGGCCTTGTCTCTCTCCAAACTTTTCCACAATGACTTTGAAGTATTTCTCAAAATGCAGTTCTTATGTCAATCATCTATGATGACTAGTTCCCTGTAGCCTTCTGGATAAAAATCTAAAGTATTAATCATGGCACCTCAGGCCTCAGACTATCTCTTTAATGTCATCTCTTTTCTCTGGCCCTCTCATGCATTATTTTCTGGTTACATTGAACTGTCTGTTGTACCTTGGCTACTACATTTCTCATCTCCTTGTATTTGGATTTGTGATTCCCACACCCTGTAAACCCTTTTTACAAATTAGCTTGAATAACTCTTATTCATTTTCTAGAATGCAATTACTCCTTCAAGGAAACTCCCTTAATTTTACATCAATGTCCTAACTCCAACTGAGATTTTCATTCCTCCTGGATATTCTTTGTTCATTTAACTATCACCCACTACACCATAAATTCCTTGTTCCTAGGAATGTTATCTTTTATTTATCAATCTATAGTGCTTAGCTGTGTCTGATATATAGTAAGCTTCAGTCAGTGTTTGTTAAATGAGTAAGTGGGATAAGTCAGGAGTGAGGGATCTAGGAAAGGTGTCTTTGAAGTTGGCCAGCCCTTTGGAACCAGAGTAGATATCTTAGTCATTGAATAACAGATCGTTTTTGTCTTTCACTATATTTGCTGCTTTTTCTTTACCTTGGTATTTAATAAAGTCTCTTTTAAAGTTCTAGCCTCCCTAAACTGTGCTAAGAGAAACATAGAAGAGATTTTGTTTGTGCTTTAGATAGAGCAAAGAAAGAGCACACCATCCCTCCTGAGGCCAGCAAGATGGTAGCAGCAATATCTGAAATGTGAGAATCTCAAGAGGAAAGCAAGGACTTCCAAGGAGAGTGGAAGAACTACTGGGTCAATCATTTTTCCAGAAATAAAAAAAGCCTGGAGGTTTGAGGTTTTGTTTTAACAAGGAAAATCCCAGCCATATTCTCCTCACTTTGCCAGGCTGTCTAGGTCCTTTATGCTGTCCTCTGGTTTCTCAAGAACCCCCACAGAGTTGCTACAACCTTTTCTGGATTCCTACACCTGCTATGGTTGGGGGCCTTTCCCAGACAGCAGTCACCTAAACAGGACATTTACCCTTACAGGTTCTGAGTGTTTATGGCTGAATGTACCTTGCTTCATAGGAGTAGGTTTCACTCCAAAACTTGTGGCTTAATACAGCAATCATTTTGTTTTCTCCCATGTTTCCATGGGTTTACTGTGTTCAGCTAACTATTATTGTGCTGCTCTTGCTTGCGGTTCTCACGTGGTTGCAGTCAGACGATGACTATTTCCTCATCTGCAGGCTGCTGGTACGATCTGGAGGCCTGTGTGAGATATTGGCAGCACTGAACCTCCTTCCTTCTCCATGTAGTCTCAGGACCTCTCTATAATGATGTTTTAATGATGTCTCTTTGTGATAGCTGGACCAAGGAAGAATACTTTTTTCCTTTTTTTTTTTTTTTGTTTGTTTTCCTTTTTTTTCTGAGATGGCATCTTGCTCTGTTGCTCAGGCTGGAGTGTAATGACACAATCTCGGCTCACTGCAACCTCCACCTCCAGGGCTCAAGTGATTCTCCTGCCTCGGCCTGCTGAGTAGCTGGGATTACAGGCGTGCACCACCACACCTGGCTAATTTTTGTATTTTTTTTTTTTTTATGGTTTTTTTTTTTTTTTCCCAGACTGGAGTGCGGTGGCGCGATCTCCACTCACTGCAAGCTCCGCCTCCTGGGTTCACGCCATTCTCCTGCCTCAGCCTCCCGTGTGGCTGGGACTACAGGCACCCGCCACCGCACCCAGCTAATTTTTGTATTTTTAGTAGAGACAGGGTTTCACTGTGTTAGTCAGGATGGTCTTGATCTCCTGACCTCGTGATCTGCCCATCTCGGCCTTAATTTTTGTATTTTTAGTAGAGATGAGGTTTCACCATGTTGGCCAGTCTGGTCTCGAACTCCTGACCTCAGGTGATCCTCCCACCTCGGCCTCCCTAATTGTTGAGTTTACAGGTGTGAGCCATTGCACCCAGCAGGAGGAAGATTTCTTATGTGGCCACTCAGAGTTCCCAAAACCAAGCAAACAGAGGCAGAGGCTACCAGCCCTATTAAAATCTAGGTCCAGAGGGTCACTATGTCACTCCTAGTATGTACTATTGTTCATGGAAGTCACAGGGAAGACAGATTTATTGTGGGAGGGGACTACACAAAATTATGAATGCCTGAAGGCATGGTTCATTGGGGACATCTTTTAAAACTAGCTAACTTGTTATCATAGGACACTTACATTTTAATAAACAATCAATAGGTTTTTTTTCTTAAATAATTTTAAGCACCAAGATTGTGTGTTCCTTCCTTTCTGCGAAACTTTCTTCCTTTTAGCTTTCTAATCACATTGTCTATCACTTTGACTCACCACTCTCTCCATCACTTCCACTTCCTTAGTACTTGTCTCCATCACTTTCCTTGGTTCTGGTTCCTTTGCTTTTCTCCCCCAAAACTGGCAAGACTCAACACCCAGGTCTTGTCACTCTCTCTTACTAAACTTCCATTGTGTCTTCCCCATAGAGTTAAACTCATTACAGTTCTTTTATGAGTTCTCCTTGACCTTCTTCACTGAGTCCACCTCCCACCACTCCTTCTGTGTGTCCTAAGCTCTAGTCATTTTGAACATTAACACTTTCTTGAGTAAGATGTGTTCCTTCATATCTTACATTGTTCCAGATACTATTTCTTCTGACAAGAAGGAAGAAACATGTTTCTAAACCCCTTAGTGTTCTCTAGTCCACTCTTGGAACAAGTTAGAAGAATGTTCCTCTCCTTCAGCTTCCTCTGCATGATTGATTTCTCTTTCTTCTTCCTTTTCATAGCACTTTTGATATAGAATTTATTTTATTGCATTGTAAACACTTCAGAGTGTCTCTCTTTCCAGAGATGTCTTATTCTTCTCTGTGTCTTCTTGTTACAGTGTTTCACAGTGTCTAAAATATGGATATTACAATCATATTGAATTGGCTGGCCGAATTATTTTATTCTTTTTTTCCTTCTTCAACTATTACGTCTATGTTAGTGTACATATTTTTCTATGATCCTTTAGCTATGAAATAATATTTCATACTGCCTATTGGGATTTATACTTAGTCTCCTGTGGTCACCTGAAAAGTAGCATTTGTAGAGCTACATTTACTCTCTTTCCCTCCCAAATTTCATAATCTCTTTCAGTGAAATCACCATTATCCCAGTTAACAAGACTAACTTTTCTCCCTTCATTCATCCAAATCAGTCAGTCTTAGATTTTACGCATTTTTTTCTTTTGACATTACTCTCATATTTACTTTTGTGAATATATCCTTACTGCCATCCTTTTAGCCCAGACCTTCTTCTCATGCGTGAATGATCACCTTGCTGTTTGTCTTGTTTTCCTCTCTAATCCCTTCCTCTCTCATGGCTAGGCTGATATTTCTTCTTCTTCTTTTTTTTTTTTGGACGGAGTCTCACTCTGTTGCCCAGGCTGGAGAGCAGTGGGGTGATCTTGGCTCACTGCAACCTTAGCCTCACAGATTCAAGTGATTCCCCTGCCTCAGCCTCCGGAGTAGCTGGAATTACAGGTACCTGCCACCATGCCCAACTAATTTTTTGTATTTTTAATAGAGTCCAGGTTGGTCTCTAACTCCTGACCTTAGGTGATTTGGCTGCCTTGGCCTCTAAAGTGCTGGGATTACAGGTTGTGAGCCACCCGGCATAGGCTGATTTTTCTAAAACAACGCTTTCATGGTGTTGCTCTGGTGCTTCTAGAAATGGTGTTTGCTGTCAAATTAAATCTGCTCTTCTGCTTGCTTCTCACTGCCTTCCACAATCAAACCCCACTCTGCCAATCTTTCTCTCTTTCCCCCTTTTAAGTAGCATCCACCCACATCACCTTTCCTCATTGATTCAGGCTTAAATGAACACTTGTGCAATCCCAGTTACAAGGTCTATCTGTCTAGAAGGTTCTCCTCTTGCCCCTTCCCCCTTCTCACATGTCAATATCCTTCCCATCCTTCCAGGATATGTTCAAGTTTGAATCATCTATTATTTTTCTTTCAACTTCCTCCTGCCTTCTCTACTGTCTTTCATCTCTGAGCTCTGAATGCAGAAATATTATGTCAGAACCGCGTGTTTACTGTGCTCTAACAACATATGTGCTTCTTGAGGTTAGAAATTATGGTTTATCTTCTGCAGTAATTCTCACAGTGTCATAATGCCCAGCACAATGCTGTGTAGTAGATAACCGTGTAACATTGGTGGGTAAATTACATGAACTTGTAGTGGTGGCATTTTCTGGGTCATCATCTATAGGCCAGTGGGATGACATTTTCTCAAGATAATTTTAAAAAGCAAGGAAAAAGAAGGCTTCTCATTTATAATTTACAGATCAGATATCCCCTACCTTGTCCCTGGATGGTAGAACTGGATATTGTAAAATAATAGTGATTAGTATTTGAATGGCATTTAACTGTTTATAAAGCACCTTCACTTATATTTGCTTATTCATAATTCTGTAAGTTCTTCCAAAATTACCATACACTTTGAGGCTGGTGGTGTGATGTGTGAAGATGAGAGAGAAGAAGTGAGGGTGGAGGATTTGGATTTGCAAAAATATTTGATACTGTATTGTTTTTTATTGGTCTCAAGGAGGTCTATTTCTAGGAGTATTGAGAAAGATATATATGTATATATCTTTACCCATTTACTAGAAAATGGGTTTACTTCTCTAATGTTTTAGCAATAAGGAGAATTCCAGATATACAGCAAATAAATCTGAATGTTAGCCCTCAGGAGTTTCTGATAGCAAAAGACTGAAGATCCTATATTTCTATATTCGGATCATACTACTGAGGGATTTCAAGCTTCTCTTTCTCAAGCCAGCTTTTATGGTTTAATAGTTTTTCTGTTATGAAAATAAAGCAGATAACACAAAATTTCAGAGAAAGACAGCAAAAGTAAGAGCCAAAGAAAAGAAGGAGTGGAAGTGAAAAACGCATCAGTGAAAAAAATGGAGAGCTGACACTTTGGCATCGAAATGTTAATGCTTATTTTTAAGATTATATCGCCACCTAGTAAATCAGTTCAGAAATACATCCACAGAAATCGACAGCTTGTCTGGTGCTGAGCTCTAATCCTCTGGTTAGCAATTCCTGGGAGCACCTTTTCTTCTAAACATCTGCACACACAAGTGTGCTACCTGCGCACGCTTTTAGAGTCCTCATTGCTCAAGCTCAGCCCACGTTCTCCTGTTCATTTAGAGCAATGTGACGGAAAAGTCAACAGCACACATTTTAGAAATGAAAACAAGCCAAGGATGTCTATCAAGGAACCTGTTACCTACTCTTGAAAAATGATTAGTTAAAACTATATATATTATCATTTGCCAGTTCCGAATAATTTAATTCTGGGCTTTTCATTAAAGAAAATATTTTGCATTTTCTACTTTCATTTCTGTATAGAACAGAAGTGGTCTGTTCATGGTCTTTTTGGTTAGGAAGCATTGGAACTATGGAATTAAAAACACTAAACACTGCTTAAAAATTTTCTTGTCTTTAGTTTTTCTGTTATTGCAAACAATCTTTTATTTCTTCTGCAGTGTTTGTTTGCACTGAATGCTTTATGCTTGATCACCCACCCTGATTCTGTTTTTGTATAAAAAGCTTGTTAGCTTGATAAAACACTGCACAGGGTTTTAGTTTGTTATTTAATAGATGATTACCTGGGTGGCATCCTGACTATAGCCCTTGCTAGTGCCAATTTTTAAATCTGTGAGACAGGGATAACAACAGTGCATATATCACTGAGCATTTGGGAAAAATAAATTAAGCAGCAAGTGCTCAAAAGTGTTAATAATTATTATTAATAATAAAAATAGATCAATTAGAAATGGTAGAAATGAAGGATAGAGACTGATTTCATCTTGCTCAGTAGATTAAAATGGCACAGGGGATCAAAATGTTTTAATCAAACACATAGATAAAGAAGGCATATATTCTGAGAGTAGAAAACTATTCATTCTTAAAAATTCCGGTGATTAAATTTTAAAAAATTATTCAATTGTAATCATATTTTTAAATGATTGAATTTGAATACTTAAAAACCTTGAAAATATACCTCCATTCTCTTTTCTATGCTATCTTTTATTTTAAAGAAATCTATCCTCACTTCAGCCTTCCAAATAATATCTCCATTTTATTTTGAGGACTGTTTAGAATATTTTGATTAAAGAAATTAGCCAAGAGTTTAGGGTATGAAGTAGGGGAGGGGAGATTTTTGTTATGAGAACCTTTTTCATGGGAGCTATCAGGCATAAAATATCAATTTTGTTTAACCCAGACGTGGCAGATTCTGCTATTTATCCCAGAATAACGATTGTTTTTCTTTTTCCCTTAAGGTAATAGAACTTTTTGTTGGTACATAACTATATAGCCAAATATGCCCTAGCTTCTTAAGTGTGGCATCGGCTGTGTGTGATTTGTGCTAACTTGGGTGCCATGCCTTTATGAAGAACATGCATTTTCTTCTCCCCTTGTCTTTTTCTAGCTTTCTGCTGGCTGGAATGTGGATATGATGATGAGAATGGAACGGCCACTGGACCAAGAGAAGAAAGTTACGTTTTAAAGAGAAATAGAGCAACAAGATAAAAGAGGCCTGATTTCCCATCACTTCTGATGTGCCATAACAGCCCTGGAATGCCTATGCAGACCTTATATGAGAAATAAGCCAATACCTATCTAACTTAAGCTTAAATTTTTTATTTTTAGTTTCTTTATTACAGTAGCCTAAACTGTACTACGACTAATTCTAATAGTCTACAAAGAGTCACAAGCCCTAGAAATATGAATGTAAAATTATAGATTTTAAGTTTGGTGTCTGCACACTGCAAGGCACTGCTTCCCAACGAGTAGTCATTCATTGGGTATTGGACTTTTATCAAAGAAAAGAAACTTTTCATGTATACCAGAAAAGGTCCTCTTAATAGGTGGTAGGAGGATTCTATTGTGTGAGGCTATCAAAGCAGTATCCTGTTTTCTTTAAAAAAAAAAAATTGGAGAGGCTACGAAGAAATTAACTCAGGATAGAAGGTGGCTTATCTGGTTATCTGGCATCCAAGCTTCTTGCAGAACAAAAAAACAAGTGCGGATGATAATGACAGGGAAAGAGGAGGGCTCTGGATCTGAGCACGGTGTGCTGGAGGAAGCATGGAAAAGGCCATAGGTGGTTGAACAGATCAAAGCAGCCCTTGGAGAGAAGATAAAAACATTAATTGGAATTTATTAAGATATTTGCTACCTACATTACAATGACCTATTTTCTATCTCCTCTAATAATAGCTAATGATTATTGAGCACTTTCTATGTGCCAGACACTGTTCTAGGGCTTTACATCTGTAATAATGTAATCTTTACAGAAACTCTCTGAGGTGGTGCTAGTATTTTTATTTATGTTTGCCAGATAAATAAATTGGAGCGTCGAGGGGTGAAATTACTTAGTAAAAGTCATCCTTGTTAGTAAGTTTGGCATTTGAACTCAAGCATTTTGCCCTAACCAATATGCTCTACTATCTTTATATAATGTTTACTAAATTCTCCGCTGCTGGCCATTATCTTCAGACAAGCGGATTTGGGTTACACGGGAGCTTCAGAAAGAGGACATAACTGAAGACATCGTTATATTTAGTAAATCAATATACATTATCATACTAAAGGCTTCCCAGTAAATAAATCTGCTTAACTGTTTAATTCAGAATTTCCTGAATGTACTTGATCACAGAACTGATGTATTGAGCACCGACTATTGCCACTCCAAGAGGCTAGCGTTTCACTGAACATACTTCTCAAATTCTTGGGGAGAAAAATATATTGACCTGGGTGTCAGGGGGCCCACATCTGGGTTCTGATTTGGTACCTTTTTGTTTATATAGCTTTTGGCAAGTCACTGTAGATTTCTGGGATTTCACTTAGTTTTATTCTTTTCATTTTCTTTTCTTTATTTTTATTTTTTTGAGACAAGGTCTTACTTTGTTGCTCAGGCTGGAGTGCAGTAGTGCAATTATAGCTCGCTGCAGCCTCACTCTCCTGGGCCTAAGTAATCCTCTCAATTTAGCCTCCTGAGTAGCTAGGACTATGGGCATGGATCACCACACCTGGCTAATTTTTATTATTTTTTGTAGAGCTGAGATCTTGCTATGTTGTCCAGGCTCGTCTTCAACTCCTGGCCTCAAGTGATCCTCCTGTCTCAGCCTCCCAAAGTACTAGGATTAGAGGTGTGAGCCATGTCTAGCTAGATACTTGATCTAGTAAAACAGTGTCTAAGTTGATGCAGTGACCAGTGACATGTGAACTTTAAGGACCAGGCTTGTATTTGGAAAAAGTGAAAGCAGAGATACAGCTATAAAAAAATCCAGATAATTAAATCCAGTTCTAAGCAAAAAGAGAAGAAATAGAACCAGGGAAATTTTGTATTGAGAGATTTTCCTTAAGCATTTGAGTACTGGCATCAAAGAATATGTATGATAGATGATCCATAACTATTTGTTTGGGCTCTGACTTTAGCCTTCGTAGACATGGGGACATCACTGATTTCCATGCTACCTCAGATGCCTACCGGTATCTTTCTCCAATTTGCGACCCACAATATCCAACCAGTTATTTCCCATCCATCTTGTTCATGTAGTACCTTGACCAAATTGTAAAGGAATAACTCAAGCAGATTAGACAGTTGATCTTTAGCCAGGTGAATAAGACAGAAGAAGATATTTCAGGCAGAGAAAGTAGCACATGCAAAGACTCAAGTGTAAGAAAGAGTTAGATAGGTTCAGTAATCTTGGGTTAGTGCAGACTGGTGGAATGTGTATTCATGGGATTTTTGTAGGTGTGGAGTTTGATGAAGAAGGAGGATTCCAGAGAGAGTGACTGGAAATGTAAGCTGGGTTTGGGTGGTGGAGTATGTTCCATGTGCTGTATTCAGGATGCCTCTTCCTGCATAGACTCAAGTTTTAGATCTATCTTAATAGAAGTTTGCAGAAATTAAGCATAAAAGAAAATCCGTTTATTCTGATGAGATTCTATGACTCTTTATGTGTCTTGGGAAAATGAGGATATAAGCTAGAGTACAAGTAACAACCCAATTCTGTTCTAATAGAATAATTCAATTATCATGGTACTGTCATTGGATGTATCATGAATTTGCAGGTGTTGTTTATTTACATAGAAATAACTTCCCATCTTTCTATAATGTGATAATTTCTACAATAACATCCTCATGATATTGGCTGCCTTATAAATAAGTCTACTCTACATGACGAGGTTCTTCTGGAACTTTTGAATCTAAATTCACCTCTGGACCAGACCAGAATAAAAGAGGAATTTATGCTTTAAATATAATTGTTGTAATTTCTGAAGACCACTGGTTAAGGCAAATCTAGTTAATGTGTAGGAAACCTTGATTTATACGACATTCTCTACCTGGTCTCTGCCTATTTATTCAGCCTCATTTATCCCTATCCATTTCCTTCTTACCTCACAGTCTCACACACCTGCTCTCTGCCTACTTTGTGTCCTTCACTATTTCCCAAAAATTCCTGCCCATTTATGCTAAGCTTTGAACATGCTGTTTTCTCTATCTGGTGAAAGTAAAGACTTAACTTTGGGTGCTGTAATATTTTGATACAATCTAAGTAATTCTTGACATCAATTGCTTACTGTCAAGAGGATCAGTTATTATTAATCTTGCAGTTTGGTGGGAGAAAAGAAATTGAAGAGGGATGAAAAAAGGGGATTTATTCCCCAACTTCTTTTATCAGAGATAGCCTCTGTATTCCAAATTTATAGCTAGTAATTTAGAGGGAAATATTCCTCAGTAAAATGCACCTGGAAGAAAAAAGAGTGGGGGTAAGAGGAGAGAGGGATGAAGGAAGGAAACAAGGAGGAAGAAACTATTCTGGGTACTCTGCTTTCTGAGCCAGTAAACACAATCTCATTTAATCCTTGTTACAATCCTGTGAGGTTAGAGTACTAATTCCATTTTACTTTTAAGGTAAGAATACGCAAAAAATAGATAATATTTCCAAGGTTATGTAGCCAACTAGATAATGGAGTTAGAATTAAATCCAAGCATTTAAGACTCAAAAGTCTACCACTCTTACCAATGGTTCTACTTAGTGCCTTATTGCAGTAGTGTAAAAAATAAATGGGATCAAGATATTATTGGGATGATAATTGTAGTCTCCTGATTTACAGCCCATTGTTCTAGCCCCATCCCATGTGAACTATTGTCTTTTGGATAGGAAGGTTCATGTTTTATCTGTAACCATCAACACTGGCCATCTATGCTGGGTGTGACAGCTCACACCTGTAATCCCAGCACTTTGGGATGCCAAGTAGGTGGACTGCCTGAGCTCAGGAGTTTGAGATCTGCCTGGACAACATGGGGAAACCTTTTCTCTCTCTTTTTTTTAAATGGGATTGGCTTCTTCTTCTTTTATTATTATTATTATTATTATTATTATTATTATACTTTAAGTTCTAGGGTATATGTGCACAACATGCAGGTTTGTTACATATGTATACTTGTGCCATGTTGGTGTGCTGCACCCATCAACTCGTCAGCACCCAACAACTCGTCATTTACATCAGGTATAACTCCCAATGCAATCCCTCCCCTCTCCCCCGTCCCCATGATAGGCCCCGTGTGTGATGTTCCTTCCTGAGTCCAAGTGATTCATTGTTCAGTTCCCACCTATGAGTGAGAATACACTCTGTATTTGGTTTCTGTTCTTGCGAGTAGTTTGTTGAGAATGATGGTTTCCAGCTGCATCCATGTCCCTACAAAGGACAATGCACCATCTCTTTTATGGTCGTGCTAGTATTCCATGGTGGTGTATATGTGCCACATTTTCTTAATCCAGTCTGTCTCTGATGGACATTTGGGTTGATTCCAAGTCTTTGCTGTTAGAATAGTGCCTAATAAACATATATAAAAATTTTATAGCAGCATGATTTATAATCCTTTGGGGTATATACCCAGTAATGGGATGGTTGGGTCATATGGTACTTCTAGTTCTAGATCCTTGAGGAATCGCCATACTGTTTCCTTATACGGTTTAAACTATTTACAATCCCACCAACAGTGTAAAGTTATTTCTGAGGGCTCTGTTCCTGTTCCATTGGTCTATATCTCTGTTTTAAAATTCAGTACCATGCTGTTTTGGTTACTGTAGCCTTGTAGTATAGTTTGAAGTCAGGTATGGATGCTCCAGCTTTGTTCTTTTGACTTAGGGATTGTCTTGGCAATGCGGGCTCCTTTTTGGTTCCATATGAACTTTAAAGCAGTTTTTTCCAATTCTGTGAAGAAAGTCATTGGTAGCTTGATGGGGATGGCATTGAATCTATAAATTACCTTGGGCAGTATGGCCATTTTCACGATATCAATTCTTCCCATCCATGAGCATGGTATGTTCTTCCATTTGTTTGTGTCCTCTTTTATTTCACTGAGCAGTGGAGGAAACCCTCTCTTTACCAAAAATAGAGAAAATTAGCTGGACGTGATGGCACATCTGTAATCCTAGCTACATAGGAGGCTGAGGTGGGAGGATCGCTTGAGCCTGGGAGGTGGAGGTTGCAGTAAGCCAAGACAGTACCACTGTACTCCATCCTGGGTGACAGAGGAAGACCACGTCCCAAAACAAAACAAAACACAAAAACCAAAACAAACAAAAAAATCCAAAACAAAATACAGCTATCTACTTAGTTATTTGGCATATGGCATTCCTTATATATACATATTTGAAAATGATTTAAAATCTTACATAATATTTGACTACTCGGTACAGAGTATCCATCATAGGTAATTCTTGACCCTAAAATTATTGTCAGTTCAATGCCTTGCTGTTTATAATACATTAAACTAAACTAAACTAAACACAGAATGGGCTAAACTAAACAGAATCGCTGTTAGGCTGGGAATTTAATAAGCCATATTCTAAAAGTCCCTGAAGCTCTGAATTATTTGGTTATAATATTTAGAATCACTGTGATACTGTGTTACAAAGTAAGGGTAATGGGGAGAGATAAGGGGAAAGTAGGAGGCTTCTATATTGTTTAAGGTGGTTGTAAGAATAGTGACGTCTAAGAATAACCTTAGATGTCCTACAGCATCAGACAATGGTAGTACAAAAAGGGATCCTGTAATAACAAGAATTTAAAGGGAAAAATAACTTCACTTTGCCCCATCTTGGTCTATATCAGATGTTTGATCTTTCCAGTTGATTGAAGTAAGTTCTTAATAGAATCCTTGAAAACCAAAAATGATGAAGTAAGAGTGAGATAAATGATTTTAAAGCCACCAAAATTCAAGTGGGCAAACGATGTAAGAGTTAATTCCTTGCTGTTAAATTTTCTAATAAAATTGGCAACAGGCTGTTGAAAGTTTATTAGCTTGATGCCGGTTCATCATCCTTACTGCTTCTGTTTTGGACCACAGTAAAGGAACACAAACCAAATTAACCAGCACATGAGCCCTTTATAAGAACCTCTTTAAAATAATTTACTTAGCTTATTTACTCCCACTTTTTGAGTCGTCTGAGCTATAGATTTTTTCTTTTTTTTTTTTTTTTGAGGCCGGAGTCTTGCGCTGTATCACCCAGGCTGGGTACAGTGGCGCAATCTCGGCTCACTGCAAGCACCTCCGCCTCCCAGGTTCAGGCCATTCTCCTGCCTCAGCCTCCCGGTAGCTGGAACTACAGAAGTAGCCGCCACCGCCCGGCTAGTTTTTGTATTTTTTAGTAGAGGCGGGGTTTCACGTGTTAGCCAGGATGGTCTCGATCTCCTGACCTGCGTGATCCGCCCGCCTCGGCCTCCCAAAGTGCTGGGATTACAGGCTTGAGCCACCGAGCCCGGCAGAGAATTTTTCAAATGAACTAGTACCCCAACTTGTTTGCCAGAATATAAAGATGAAAAGAAAAATGAGCTCTTACAATACCCCGTGGGACTAATTACCCTGATCTGACTAGACTGGTTGTTAGATCTGAATTATAGTCATGAATAAGTTAGATCTTAATTAAAGTCATGTATGGGGTCCAAGAGGCAATGTCATACAGGCAAAAAAGCTGTTTTGTAATAAGTAGAAATTAGTATTATAGTGTTTTGTGAGACATTGGGCTTCTGGTTAGAAACCTATCTTCTGAGATGTAGAATAAATTTCAGGTTTAAAACATTAACTCATGTTCTTGCTATATATGTGGTCCTTTCTAAACTTTGAAACCATATCAGTTTTGGGGGATTCCAGTAATGTGAATGAAATGATATTTTCAAAATTAGCTTATTGTTATTTTCTTTTACCTGCAAATGTATGGCAGCTTTTATTTAATGTTTTAAGCTTTCTTAACAGCTACCAGCATCTTGTGTGAGTAGGAAACAATGAAGCAAAAAAGATTTTTAATTGGATTGGATAATATAAGAGAATTTCCTGGTGGTAGAAGCTGTTGAATATTAAAAAATGGCTTTGGAGTAGATAACAAAATTTTCTTCTCTAGAGGTTTTAAAATTTAAAGAAGTTTCATTCAGAAAACAAGTGGATGAACTACATCTATGTTCCTTGACCTATTCTTTTTTACTGAAGAATAAGAATGTTCTAAATGTGTCACAAGCCACCTGAAGGAAGAGAGGTATTGAACATGTATACACAAACCCAAACATCAGTGGCAACTACGCTGTTAGGACTAATTGAAGAATCCTAAATCCAGAAGGGAACCCAAGCTGAGTTTTGGTTTCAACATGAGTTAACAGCCTTAGAGAAATGGTGAGGAGGGGCTCTAGGCCACTGTGTAAGAGTAGCCAGATGCCAAGCCACACATGAGGGAAGATTCCAGAAAAAAAATTAATCTTCCTGAGAGTTTTCATTTATGTCAGGATTTCTAATAATTTCCTCAGTGGAGGGAAAGAGGCGTGCATCCTCACATTTGAATAGGACATATGAGTTTACAAAATCCTCTCACATTTACAGTGAGTTACTGAATGAACAGAAGCAATCATTGTCATTTCATAATTGGTGCAATGGAGACAAAGAAATTTAGTGATTTGCTCACAGCCAAACAGCTGGAAAACGGTTGGGATAGACCTCAAAGGCAAGTCTTCTGACTCTAAGGTTGGTATTTTTCAGATACGGTGTATCCTTCCACTTCTTTAAAGTGTTCAAAGTCCTACTTTGCTGGGAAGTGAGATATGAAAGGAAGCTCAATGATTATCTGTTTTAAGCGGAATTCTTTTGAGACAGAGTCTCGCTTTGTTGCCCAGACTGGAGTGCAGTGCGTGATCCCGGCTCACTGCAACCTCCCAGAGTAAAGCAAATCTCCTGCCTCAGCCTCTGAAGTAGCTGGGATTACAGGCGCAGACCATCATACCCAGCTAATTTTTTTGTACTTTAGGTAGAGATGGGGTTTCACCATATTGCCCAGGCTGGTCTGGAACTTCTGACCTCAAGTGATCCGCCCACTTTGGCCTCCCAAAGTGCTAGGAGTACAGGTGTGAGCCATCGCACACTGTCTGGCTTAAGGCAAATTCTTCAAGTTTCCAGAGTAGGACTCTTGGCTATTGGTTTGCAGAACTATGGCCTCGATTTTGACTGTCAGATCTGCAAAGTGCGGCATATAACCCCGTACTGACAAGTGGTTTGAATGCACTTGAATAGAATGAGTCACAGGCTCTTAAATTCTCTTTCATAACATTGGCTCGTAGATTCTTATATTGTTAGGGTAAGAATGGAGCTTTATATTATTTAATACAGTTATTTGATTTACATGTGAGGAAATTGTGTTCTAAAGGTGTTGAGCCTGTGCTTAATAGATACATATTACAAATGGTGAAATCTCCAGGAAAATGTTTCTAATGTAAAGAAAATTCCAAAATAGAATAGGAGCCACAAAAGACCCTGACCAATTTTCTTTACTGAGAGTTAGAAGAAAGTTTCTTTGTTAACCAACTTTTTACATTAAGTTTAGATAAAAGGATGTTAGCATTACCGTGGCACATTCATGAAGAGTTGTTATACAATGTGTTAAGAGGTGATGGGGACAGACGATTTGGTATCTAAGAATATTTAATGCACAAAAATACCACAATCGTGTGGTTAACAGATTTTTTGTTTCATAGCATTTTCTTCAGAGTTTTGTAGTCTTAAAGAGTATAGTAATTTGGAGATGAGTCTGCATTCACATATGAGTCATTTGGATGTGTGCAAAAAGAAAAGCAGTGAATTTTTATTTGTTTGAGATGGAGTCTCACTCTGTCTCGCAGGCTAGAATGCAGTGGTGCAATCTTGGCTCACTGCAACCTCCGCCTCCCAGGTTCAAGCGATTTTACTGCCTCAGCCTCCCAAGTAGCTAGGATAACAGGCACACACCACCATGCACAGCAAGTTTTTGTATTTGTAGTAGAGACGGGGTTTCACTAGGTTGGACCAGGCTGGTCTCGAACTCCTGATCTCAGGTGATCCACCTGCCTCGGCCTCCCAAAGTGCTGGGATTACACGTGTGAGCTACTGTGCCTGGCCACAAAGCACTGAATTTTAAAAGGTATGTCATGGTTTCTGCTGTGCCTGTTTTGAATCATCCATATCTTTTGGCCTATGGTATATTTGTTTCTAATCCAAATCCATTCTGAAACAAAATTATCTACTGATAGTATGATATTCATTAATGCCCCAAATGACTTACATATGCAGTAAAATTACACCTTTCTCAGCAGTTAGAATATAAATCAAGAGCATAAAGTAAAAATCATATACAATCAACGTTGCCCTTGAAATGTCCCATCAAGTATACCGCTACCTGAATAGTTTTTATACAGCTAATTTTCCTTGTTGTTTCTTGGAATGAGCATCAGATTAAACATCTGGCTTATTTTTAGGAGTCATACGATACAAACAAACAAACAAAGTATAGCAACTTTAAACACTGGAATTAGAATAAGCGTGGAGCACGTGCACAATGTGGACGTACAGAACTAGCACTACTCGAGGGAAGAGTGAGTCTTTCCTCTCATGTAATTATCGCTCTGGGCGATTGACCTACTGACTTAGATAGTAACAGGATTCACTGCTTTATTTAAATAGTTTTTTCTTTTTCCCTCTTTTGTTTCAAAGTTCTTAGAAGTGAATCATCCAAGTTAAGTGTGTGAATATCACCAGTCTGTTGTGTGTGTTTGCTTTTCGGCCCCCGAAACAATTCTTTCTCTCAACAAGTGCTAAGTATAATTTAAGGATTCCTCCCGTCAACTATACACACTTATGCTAGAATTTTCAGCTTGACACTGAGCTATATCCATTGCTGAGATGCGGGCAGGTCTGGGCAGAAGCGCACTTGCAAAGTGGATAAAAGGGATCCTAGGACAGAAGTCTACGCAGAAAGAAGTTTTGCTAAGCTATACAATATTCCTTTTGTTTTGTACTCAAAACCCCAAAAACCATGAAAACAAAGATTTTTCCAAAGTCTTCTGCAAACACATTTGGTGGGAAAGCTTTAGGTGAACTTACGTGAGCATGCATACCTCCTCAGACTCTCCATTTGACCCTTTGGAATATTCATAGGATTCACTGCAGATTGTTGGAGTGTTTGATTATAGGAGCTAGCCTACAACCTGCTGGGGCCTTTATGCAATACATGGTTTTCAGACTGTGCTACCTTTTTAAAATTGAAACAATTCTGAATTCTAAAACACATCTGACATTCAGCAAAGGGATTACAGATTTGAGGTATTTGGCCATGCACAGTTTGCACTGTTTTCTACTAACTTGATTTACTGTAGGCCCTAGGTTTGTAGTTTTGAACCTGCCTGTTGTCTTAATCTCTGACATGACCTTTTGATTTATGCTAAAGTTTATAGTTATTGAAAGGGCTAAATGAGAATGTTTACACTTCTGATTTCTCCTCTCTACATAAAATCCCTAAATAGAAAGATTTTTGATTAAATGAAAATTTTTGATTGCTGTCTTTGGCCTTCCTTGGTACGTTAAGTTTGAAAAAGCAGTAAAAGCAACTCCACTGTTTAGCAAAGGTAAATAATAATAGTAAGTGATTGGGGTCTGTTTGGAGAACTAAGGGGCACTGGAGATGTGTATTTGCCATAGAGTGACATGAAGTTAACAGACTCTTTGTCACTGAGATAGCTGTCACGGCTATAACTCACTGAGAAGCAGAGAGAAACACCCTCTGCTGTCCAGTATTTCAAAGCCCTTTATTGCTTTATTTGTTTAGAGGTGCATCAGGTAAATGGAGTGCTTATAATTGTAGGTGTAGTACCAGCTATTAAAGCAAATATATTTACAGCCCCTGTAATTATGCTTCAGTAAAAGTTGTTCTGGATGGCTCAACAGGACTCCTCCTTGTGTAATATGTTTAGTTTTGTATCTTCTCCAATGATGCAGAACAACTTATAGTCAAACATTTTCTCCTGATGATACCTTTATTTCTGGCATGACCTTCTTCTCTTTGAAGTCCAAAAAGAAAATACACACATAAATATATATATATATATATATGTAGAGAGAGAGAGAGAGAGAGAGAGAACATATATAGAGTGACAGATAAATGTAATGTGCTCCAGGAACTTACTGATTTATTGACCAATAGTAGCTTTAAAAAAATCTATAATACAAAGGCTAATGAAAGAAGGAAGACACTGGAAGGATAATGTTAAATAAAGTATTTGTTTAGGCATGATGTTTGAATTCCTACCCTGATGCCTTTTAGTGTTGGATATTCTTGCACAGATTTTTCTACCTAAGAATTTATGTAGGAAAACATGGCGATAGATGCTGTTTAGCAGAAATATTGTATTACAGCTTTCTCTTTGGTGACAACCTGAGTCTTCTCTTGCTTAATGAGGTCACCTTTGGGCAAAGTGAGTTTCAAGCAAATTGAAAGGTTTCCAAATTCTCTCAGATCACCTGAATACCATTTAGTGTCCTGGTATGTTAATTTGCCAAATGAAACCCCAGGGAAGGAAAATAATTAAGCCCATAAATAAACAAAATAAGTAAATGCTTACTTATAAATGAGAATATCCTCTATTTGTGTAAGATCTTTGCTTGCTTTATGGAATAGGACATAAAATATTTGATGAAATTGAGTTTCTATTACAATTCTATAACTTTTTTCCCAAAATTCGTTTTATTTTTCTCCACAACAGCTCCATAGGTTATAAGGTCATTAGGAGAAATATTTTATCTTTCTCTTGCAACTGCTTATAATGATTAATACGGTGCTTTGAATAAATGGTGGATATCTGCATTATTTTGGAACAGTAAATGCTTCATCTTATTCAACCCAGAGATTCTGGAGTCAAGTGAGAAACAGAAATATAACTAATATGCCTCATGGAATTGTTTGCCCATTTAAAGCAGTAGAAATTTGTGTTTTTCACCATTCCCAAACCCTTCTCAATGGAAAATTGTTTCTTCTTTTTATCATGTGGTACAACATGTCTACTAATTAGGTTACCACCAGTTTTCGACTTTAGGATTTTGCCTTATACTTCTCCAAATGTCAAAATATGGAAAGAGAGCCATTAAACTCCTTGGTCTAGCCATGTTTGAATCCCACTCTTGGGCTTCCTGGTTATATGACTCAACAAATTCCCTTTTACTTAAGCTGGTTTCAGCTATGGCATGTAACTTAAAGTATCCTGACTAATAAATTTTGCATATTTGGAAATGCAAAATGCCTCAATAGATATAGATTTTTTTCCTAGAAATCCTGTCTGCTTTTTCAGAAGCTTACGTTAGGTAAAAGATGATACTTTGTATGTAGATTCATAGATTACTCAGTATAACTGAGAAATGTGAAGTGAAATGTTTTAGTGATATTCAGCAATTGCATAGCTAATAAAACAGCAATAGAAAATTTGCATATTCTCTTACAGTGATAGAAGGATTCAATGTAAAGTACACTTTAAGGAAGAACATCTATGTACAATGATGGCATATTTGCTCACTGAATCAAATATTACCAATAAGGACTTAGCAAAACATTGACTTTTATTCTCACTTATAAAATACATTTTATTTTTCTTGCCCATTTAATTTTATGTCCACACAAAATTCACCTTGATTCTTCCTTTTGCTTTCATCTGTTGCAAAGAAAAATCTTTCTACAGATGTTATGCCTACTTCAGATTTCAGAGTAAAATAAAAAAAAAAATAAGCTCTCTTTTTTAGTTTCCAAAAGATGATTTTGATTTGCCTTCTGTTTCTAGATGTACCCTGCAAGGAAAAAGCCAGACTGCTACAGGTGGTTTGTTTTTTCTTCCAGATCTTGAACACAAACCATTCTCTTCTTTTCTTTCTCTCTCCTTCTCTCAACGCACAGTCATTCATTTCCTTCTTTGAAGTGGAAATGTGCTTACCCCCTTTCCAATTTTTATTATTTTGAGACACATTTTATGTTAGCGGGCATGCACAATTTTAAAATCAGACACAGATATTAATTTCTCATATCTGGCAAGTCAGGTAAAAATTTGTAAACCAAATGTTTATAAATTACAAAGTTACTTTTAGGACCCTCATTATTATAAATCACCATATTGCCATAACTATTTTGTATGTTCCCCCAAATAGCATTGCTTTTGATGAATGCAGTGTGATTTGGAGTACTCCCAATACAAAGTCATTTGACAGTTTTTGTTTTTTTAACACTGGCAAGCATGCAGCAGATTTTAAGATATATTAAAAGATGTTTGTCATATCTAGTATCTAATAGATGTAATCAAACAAAGGCTTTTTTCAAGCCCATTCAGAAGATTCATTTTATAGGCACAAGATTATGGTAATTTATCATTCATGTTATTCTCTGGATGGTGTGGTTTTGGTTCAGGCAAAGATTTGCATGTCCCTGTCCCTGCTCAGTGTTCATCTGCTAGCTAGTGTCCTACCTAAGATTAAATTTATGCATTTGGTTTTGGTTCAAGGTTTCTTGTTCCTGCTGGCAAACACAGATGCTCCTTAATTCCTCTCCACCTGAATGTGCATAGAATATAATTATGACAGGAGCTAACATTATCTAAAATGCATTTCCATTTATGCTTGTAGACCAAGGTCAGAACAATTAATCTGAAAGATGGTAGCACCACAGATTATGCCAAACAATATTTTCCCAAGGAATGTGATGCTATATATCACAAATAGGTGAAATATTCATACAAATTCTCTGCTGGCCTCTCTGTCAACACAGGTTTACTGTCACTAAATATGAAGTTTACAAAATAGACTGCAGGGAATGCAGATGTTTCTAGTGGTGAGTATTTCGTGCATATGTTGTAATAATATTGTGAGGGTTAATTTTATATGTCAACTTGACTGGGCCATGGAGTGCCTGGATGTGGGGAAGTCCCGTGTCTGTTGTAAACATCCTGAATAGCAGGTATGCTGATGTTAAATAATATGTTTAGTGTTCCCCGCCCCCCTGCACTGTTGCCCAGGCAACTTGTGATATTCAGACAGCACTGCTGGACCATTAAGCTTCTCTAGGTGAAGTCTGGCCCTGTGGGTTGGTGAATCCATAAAGGCTCAGGACACTAGGGTCCTGACAGTACATCACTTTCAAAGGAAATCTTGTGACTCTGATGTTAGAAAGGTAACTTGTTTTTCTGAAGAAAACAAAAATAATGTACAACTTATTTATTTTAAAACGTTAAACTAACATTTTTGCAACAAATCAATAATTAAAGAAAGAGCTCTATTAAAACTACTTTCCTTTAGCTTCAAGCTTTCTGAGAACCAGGTAGAACCAATAAAAAAATCGTGGCAAATACTCGGGAAATGTTGATGAGCTAGCACATTTCAAGCATAATATTGCTAAAACGTCATTCCTGTTGTCAAAAGATGAAATTACAATAAATTTAGTTATAGATTTAATTGGCTTTTATTTGTGATTCATGACTCAGAGTAGCCTCCATTCTGCAAAATACAATGAGGAATCCCAATGGACAATGGCAGAATGGTGGGTTTTGTAAGGAAGGAACAAGAAAACAGAACAATAGAAAAAAAGCTGATTGGTTAACCTCAGGTTACTTAGTTTACTTTTTTTTTTTTTTTTTTTTTTTGGTAAGGGTTAAAACAGAGGCAGCTTGCTTACCACACATTTCAAGTAGACTGAAATGTTCTGTTTTCAGAAAAAATTGGTCTGTTGGGGGATCTATGTGCTTCCTTGGTTTTATTTTCTGGCATGTAGCATGAGTGACTTCATTTTAGTTTGACCTAGTTTACTGGGGCCGAGTGTACAAAGGCCAGGCTAAAACAATGGCCTTCCGTAATTTTGTTGAACACTGCTGTTTGGAGCTGGAGCTGGCTTGGGAATCTCTTCCAACCCCCAATTATCTCTCTCTCACCAGGAAAAACACCCATTGCTTGTGTTACTGCGGGAGGTAACGCAAATATGGGAGGTATACTCATTTGCATTAGAGTCTTCCGTAACCCCCTGTTGGCTATAACTTAGGGTTAAAACCAACTGACAATTAAGCTATCAGGGTAATAATCATTTGGCGGAATTGAAATCTAACACTGTAAACTGTCTTTGTCTTTGACAAAGTCACATAAACAATCAGTGGTAGAAAAGGCCAGTCTTGTTAGACCCTGAGCCTTTCATTATTGCTGTTCTCTATTACTCCTAGTGTCACTTATTACTTCATTCTTTGGGGCACAGGAGTTAGGGCTGTAGACAGCAAACTCTGGTGACCTGGTGACTCTACTTTGACAGTAAGCAACAACTGTGTTCTTTGAACTAATCAGCTCAATATAAATTTTCCTGTTGTATAGACATGATCTAAAAGACATAAATATTCTGGAATTTGAAGATATTTGTATCAGCGTAAAACCATGGTTTAGAAGTTAATTTTAAAAGCGATGGCCTATGTAGGCTGGATTCTGAGATTCGAGTTTTATTTTCAGGTGAAGTCTTTGTTTAAAAAGCAGGTGTATCATCAGAAAAAAAAAATGCTTATATCAAAGAGCAGAGGAATTTGATCCTGTGAGTGATCATTGCTCTGGGACCATTTTATGCAAATCAATCTGTAAACATTTAGCAGTTAGACAGCTGATGGGAGGGGGAAGATTGAAGAAAATTAGTCAGGTGGAGAGCAAGAAAATTACTCCATCTGATTAAAAAAAGATAATAATGGTGTTTTCACACAGACCAGCAGCATCGTAGTGTTTCTTCATTTCATTTATTTTTCATTTCTGCTTGCTTTGAGGTGAGGGCGGGGAGTCTGAGGACTGTGGGACGGCTACACAATGTGGTAAAGGTGATCAGAAAGAGTAAGGCAATGGAATACATTTCAGATTAAGACATGGCTATTCAGGTCTCTCATTAAAGAGATGATCAAAAGCTGGAACTATAATTGTATGACTTTTTGCCCAAAGCCCATTGGAGTTTTCATAGCTACCAACAAATCGTGGTTGAAAGAGGTATTCCACCAACGTCTTAGGGAAACCAAGGGCTACTTCCTGACGTATTTAGGAAATTTTTCTTTTAAATTTTAGGTCATAAATATGTACCTTAAAAAAAGTATAGTGTTAAAGACTAGTGATTAGCTGTATTTACTATTTTTCTTATTTATGTAATTAGAGTTTAAGTTTACTTGAGTTGAAACTGAAACAATAACTATATTTTACTTAACTGTACCTGAGTTTAGAACATGAAACCATAATTAAACAAACTGTGGTTGAAATGTACATTTATTCTAACAAATCGAAAATTAAAAAATAATGGTGAGTGTGATAGCACTGTTCTGTAGCTTCACATTGATGATGGCCACATATATCTGCACTTGTGATAAAATTGCATTAAACTGAACACATACACACACATACTTATAACTTGTGAAATCAGAATAAAGTCAGTGAATTGTATCAGTGTCAATTTCCTGACTGACTGTGCTATAGATATGCAAGATGTTCTGCTGGGAGAAATGGGGCAAAGTGCTCACCAGTGAGCTCTCTGCATTATTTCTTACAATTGCATGAGAAGCCACAATTATCTCAAAATTAAAAGTTACAATACATGGTGAATATCATGAAATACATGACTCTTCATATTTTTACTTTCTTACAAATTGATATTTAAGCATTGTAAAAGCTAATACTTTTGAAACTACTCTGATAAATTATGAAAGAATTCAGAATCAGCATTTGTTTTTACAAAGCAGAAAGTGATAGGCTTTTACTTACATGCCCTCTATCCGTGGTCCTTATTTTAGTCCATCTTCTACTGGTATAACAAAATATTATAGATGAGGTAATTAAGAAAGAATAGAAGTTTATTTGGCTTATTGATCTGGAGGCTGGGAAGTCTAAGATCAATGGGTTGCATCTGGTGAGGGCCTTCTTGCTGTATCATACTGTGATGAAAGGCATCACATGGTGCAAGTGGGAAACAGAAGGAGGAAATCAGGCTGAACTTATGCTCTTATCAGGAGCCCACCTCCACAATCACTAACTCATTCTTAAGATAATAGCATTAATCCCTTAATGAGGACAGGCTCTTCATGCTTAATCATGTCTTAAACATCCCACTTTTTAATACTGACACAACGGCAATTAAAGTTCAAAATGAGTTTTGGAGGGGACATCCATACTAGAACAGGTCTAAGAGAAAAATCTTGAATTACTATTTTGTTCATGCACTGTGGTCATAAAATTGCCAGCATGTAACTAGTATAAATTATTTAAAATTAATTCAACAGGACAGAGAAGCAGAAGACAATGTGGTTTATACTAATATCTACTATGACAGTTACTAAAATAGTGTATCATTTTCAAGACTTTTGCTGAATGAGTGGATTATAGTTGCTCTTGCTTAGAGAAGTGGAGGGGTCACTATGTGAGATTATATTAATTTGATTCACTATTGTAACAATGTTACTGTACAGTATGTATATCTCATACAATCATGTTTTATTCATTAAGTATACACAATAAAATTTGTTTTAAAAATATATTGTACAATGATAGATACATACAATTTTGATTTGTCGATAAATAAATAAATAAATAAAATTTAAAAGAAACCTACTATGAACATATGAGGAAAACCACATCCTTTGATCATGCATGTAGAAAAGTCAGTTTGAGCAAAAACATTAAAACTTTTAGAGCATATTGAAACGTATTTTCCCAAATAATTATCAAATATATAGATAAATTTTTAAAACCACAAACTAGAATGTATTTACTTATTTTTCTTTTACTATGTCAAATGACTGTTGACTATGTGGAATGTTAAAAATTAGTTAAAATAAACTAAGCAACTTGATTTCTTAATTCTTAAAGATCCTTACAAAATACGAATCTATTATTTTTGAACATGCATTCAACTATTTTGAATGGCTTCAGTTTAGTGCTGTGCCAGGTGACAAAGATATAATAGTAAAAATAAAAAATGGGGTTGAACTTAATGGAGTCTTCCATCCAGCTGAGAACGTTTTGAAACAATAATGCTATAATAAAATTTATTGCTAACCAGTAGTGACAGATCTGGTGCTAATTACTCTGTATGTATGTTTTCCATTAACGCTCACCATAAACTTTCAAGAAAACCCTGGGAGGAAGATTTATTTGATAAAGGAAGATTTCAAATGTGATAGAATGAGTTAGAACTTGGAAGAACCCAACATTATAATAGATTCCATTGATAAATTATAAAGAGGAATATTAATTTAAACTTAAAGCAAAAAATAATTATTATTTGAACTGTAAAAGAGAAGCATTGCATAGGCTCAATATACTGACCTATACAGCAGGGAAATATGCTAGTGTACTGCTTTATGTTTCAGGGAAAAAAAACATTATAATCATATTAATGAAAACAGTTTACTGGTACTCACCTTTAAGTAGACTAACATAAATTATGTTTTTTAAAATGAAAAAGATTATGGGCTGGGCGCATCGGCTCACACCTGTAATCCCAGCACTTTGCGGGACAGAGGCAGGCAGATCACGAGGTAAGGAGATCCAGACCATCCTGGCCAACATGGTGAAACTCCGTCTCTAATTTAAAAAAAAAAAAAAAAAATTAGCTGGGTGTAGTGTTGCACACCTGTAAGTAATCCCACCTACTCAGGAGGCTGAAGCAGGAGAATCGCTTGAACCCAGGAGATGGGGATTGTAGTGAGCTGAGATCGCACCGCTGCACTCCAGCCTGGCGACAGAGCGAGACTCCGTCTAAAAAATATATATATATATATATATGATTATGGGAGAAAATATAAAGAACAGCACAGAGTTACAGTTGCTAGAGGCTGAGAGGTAACAGGGAGTTAGGAAAGATACAGAGAAGGAATATCAAGATGGACCTCTGATGGTTGATGGAACAAGGAATGGAATTTAAGGATATTTGAGATTGAAGAGATCATTTCCACCAAAGAAGAGCGTATACTTTATGTAAGGATGGATTCTAAAATAAAATAAGACTTTGAAGCAGATAGTTCATATTGGATATATTGAGCGAAATCAGATTTCTGGTCCAAAAATGAAGATTTGGATATTTGTAAATATATAGAGTAAAATAAGTAGCTTCATGACTATCAAACCTTAGATGTATACCAAGATGGTGATTTTTACTCATGTAATTCTCCACATTTTCAGGCAATGAATCTTGCCTAAGTCTTCCAGTCTGCATGCAGCCAAACTTTATTCCCGATTTTTGTTCTTAGAAGTCATGATACTGATTGCCAGTCAACACCCAGCCCTTCTCAATCCTGTCCATCATCTTGACCTAGTGCCATAGAAATCTAATCCTTGAAAACCTCAATCTTGATTCCTGTTAAGAACACATGCTTCTTTCACTGTGCATGGTGTACATGGTCCTCACTAAGAGATTACAGTTTGTAAGCATTTTACTTGCTGAAAACCACCAGCACAACAAAGTACTGTGGTAGCAATGCAATACCTGGAAAGAAAATGATTCCCAATTTAGACCTAGTGAAGTATTGAGAAATTCTTAAAAATAATTGTTGATCTGAGGTAATTTGTTTTACAGGAGTAGACTTGCAACATAAAGCACATTATTTCTGCATCTGTTACAGACATCATGTTTGTTTAAAAGCATTTAGGAAGTAACAGTTTTGCTAAATAAGGCAGGTATGTAAGAGGCAAAACTTCAGAGATGGCAATGGTAATGATTTTGTTTTAAAAGCTGTCTCAGAGAGGGAGTCACACCTCCAATTTGCTTTCCTGTGAGGTTTAAAGGAAAGAGCATGGGCTTAGATATTAGCAGCAAAACTGGAACAGGCACCCAGGGAATTACCTCAGGCTGTTTCAGTTTACTCGACTGCGGAATGAAGATCTACTATCATCATTCACTGAATGGCCAACAACATGTTTGAACACCGAGCGGTAACAGCTAGCATGTACTGGACACTTACTGTCTGGCAGCCTCTGTACTAAGTCATGAATCTCATTTGATTCTTCCAATTATTAGAATCCCCATTTTAAATAGGAGGACTTTGAGCATTGAAGGTCACAGAGGTCCTAGTTCATTGTAAGGCTAAGTAGTGGAAAAGAGATAGAAACATCAGTTCCAAAGTCCTCATGCTTAAATGCTACCCAAGATGGCCACTTTATGTGAACTCAAAGGTTCCCACAGTCCAGACGTGGTGACTCATGCCTGTAATCCCAGCACTTTGGGAGTCTGAGGCAGGAGGATTGCTTGAGCCCAGGAGTTTAAGACCAGCTTGGGCAACATAGAGAGACCTTGTCTCTACAAAATAAAATAAAATAAAATAAAATAAAATAAAATAAAATAAAATAAACTAGGCATGGGGTGCACACCTGTAGTTCCAGCTACTCAGGAGGAGGAGGTGGGAGGACTGTTTGAGCCTGGGAGGTCAAGGCTGTAGTGAGTTGTGATCATACTACTGCATTCTAGCACTCCAGCCTGGGCGATAAAGACCCTGGTTCCCACAGCTCAAATATTCTGTTTGTAGCTTTCAATTCCTGTTCCCTGAGCCTTGCTGGTGGGGCTCACAGCTACCGTAAGACATTCCAGTCCACATATGTACAAAGTGCAATTTGTAGACTGGGTAACATTATACACATACAGAATCAATCAAGGAAATCATAAAATCATAAAAGAGATTGTGAACATGGTAAAAAATGTGGGGGAGAGTGTTTAGGATTTTAAGATATGAATCTTGGAAAAATTTAAGAACTAATAGACAGCTCACCAGAGGAATTAATAGAAGACAACTTGATGGAGATGAGTGCCTCTGAGTCAGCGCCCCCTCATGAGGAAGATTTAGAAGTACCAGAAAACAAATTGACATTATACAGTCTGGCAGAAGGATTCCAATTAGCTAAGACTGCTTTTGATGTCTTTTATTGAGACAGTGTCTCGCTCTGTTGCCCAGGCTGGAGTGCAGTGGTGCGATCTCAGCTCACTGCAAGCTGACATGGACTCTTCTATAATACAGGCACTGAAATTAAACAAACAGTGAAAGAAGGATTGGTACTGTGTGGAAACATTTCTAGATAAATGAAAAAGCAAAAGAGTTGGACAAAAATTATAACATACTTCAGTAAAGTTTTGGCATGCGTGCCTGCATCTCCTGCCTCTCCTTTCACCGCCTCTACCTCTTCCATCTCTGCCACCCCTGAGACAGTAAGAACTCACCTCCTCTCCCTCTTCCATCTCTGCCACTCCTGAGACAGTAAGAACAACCCCTCATCTTTCCCCTTTGCTCAGCCTACTGAACATGAAGACGATGACGAGGGACATCTTTATGATCATCCACTTCCACTTAATGAATAGTAAATACACTTTATCTTCCTTATGATTTTCTTCATAACATTTTTTTTTCTCTAGCTTACTTTGTTGTAAAAATATAGTAGATAAAATATATGTGAAATATGTGCTAATGGACTGTTTACAGTAGCCGATTCATTAGTAGGTAGGCTTTGGGGGAGTCAAAAGTTATATACAAATTTTTGACTGCACAGGGTTTAGCAGTCAAATCTCACATTGTTTAGGAGTCAACTGTATGTAGATGTCATGTTTTCTTTATTCATTTATCCATTGATGAACATTTAGGCTGTTCCATATCTTGGCTATTGTGAATAACCCTGCAATGAACATGGAAGTGTGAATATCTTGTCAAGAATCACATTTCATTTTCTTTGGATACATATTCAGAAGTGGGATTACTGGATCATATGATAATTTAATTTTAATTTTTTGAGGAACCTCCATACTGTTTTCCATAATGGCTGCATCAATTTACATTACCATCAACAGTTTACAAGAGTTTTCTTTTCTCCACATCCTCATCATCACTTTATATCTTTTGTCTTTTTGATAATAGCCATTCTAAGGAGTGGCTGGGTATCAATTCAGGTATGAAGTGATATCTCACTGTGGCTTTGATTTATATTTCCCTGATTAATAATGTGGAACACGTTTTCATATACCTTCTGACTACTTTCATGTCCTCTTTGGAGAAATGTCTATTCACGTGGTCTGCTCATTCTTTAAATCAGTTATTTTGTATGTGTGTATGTTATGAGGTTGCACAAGTTCCTTACATATTTTGGATATTATCCCCTTATCAAATGTATAGTTTGCAAATATTTTGTTCCATTCCATAGAACGTTCTATGGAATGTTTCCTTTGCTGTGCAGAAGCATTTAAATGTGATGGAATACACTTGTCTGTTTTTTGCTTTTGTTGCCTGTGCTTTTGGTGTCACATCCAAAATATTATTTCAAGACAAATGTTGAGAAGCTTTTTTCCTGTTTTCTTCTATGATTTTAGAATTTCATCTCCTATGATGAAGTCTTTAATCCATCTGAATTTGATTTTTGTATAAGATGTGATATAAGAATGCAATTTCACTATTCTGCATGTGTATATCCAATTTTCTGGACACTTGTTATTAAACAAACTGTCTTTTTCCCTTTGTGTGTTCTTGGCACCTGTGTCAAAGATCGGGTGTCTGGAAATGTGTAGATTTATTTCTGGGCTCTCTATTCTTTTTCATTGGTTTATATGTCTGTTTTTATGATAGTATCATACTGTTTTTATAACTGTAGTTTTGTAATATATTTTGAAATCAGAAAATGTGATGCTTCCAGCTTTGTTATTCTCGGTTGAGATTGCTTTGGCTCTTCGGGTTCTTTGTGGTTCCACATGAATTTTAGGATTATGTTTTCTATTTCTGTAAAGAATGACATTGAGATTTTGATAGATGTTTCATTAAAGCTGTAAATCACTTTGGGTAATATAAACATTTTAACAATATTAATTCTTCCAATCTATCAGCACAGAATGTCTCTTCATTTATCCATTTTTAATTTCCTTCACTAATGTTTTATGATTTTTAGTGTACAAGCCTTCCACTTCTTTGATTCAAGTATTCCTAAGTATTTTATTCTTTTGTTACTGTTGTTAACGGGATTGCTTTCTTAATTTACTTTTTGGACAGTTTATTGTTAGTGTATATCAATGAAGCATTTCTGTAGATTAATGTTGTATACCACTGAATTAATTTATTAGTTTCAATTTTTTTGTTGTTTCTTTTGAGCTTTTAAAGTTTTGTACACATATGACTACATCATCTGCAAGCAGAGACAATTTTACTTCTTCCTTTTCAATTTGAATGACATTTATTTCTTTTTCTTGCCTCATTGTTCTACCTAGAATTTCCAATGCTATTTTGAATAGAAATAGTGAGAGTGGGCACATTATCTTGTACTAGATCTCAGAGGAAAAACTTTTTCCTCACTGATTATGATGTTAGCTGTGGGCTTCTCATAAATGGCCTTTATTGTGTGTTGCAGTGAGTTTATTCTTTGTCTATTTTATTGAGGGTTTTTTTTTTTTCCCATGAACAATTGCGGAATTTTGTCAAATGATTTTTCTGAATATATTGGGATGATCATGTGATCCATTAATATAGTGACTCACATTGATTGATTATGTCAAAATATCTATGCATCCTAGGGATAAATTCCACTGGGTCATGGTGTATAATCCTTTAATGTGCTGCTGAATTTGGTTTGCTAGTATTTTATGATGGATTTTTGCATCTATCTTCATTAGATGGACATTGGTCTGTAGTTTCCTTGTGGTACCTTTTTTTTAGCTTTGGTATCAGGGTGTTGCTGGCCTCATAAAATGAGTTTGGAAGTATTTCCCCCACTTTTTTTGAAGTATTAAGAAGCGTTAGTATTCTTTGAATGTTGGGTAGAATTCACCTATGAAACCATTTGGTCCTGGACTTCTTTGCCTTGGTAGGTTTTTGATTACCGACTCAATCTTTTTATTTGTTACTGGTTTGTTCAGGCTTTCTATTTCTTTCAGATTCAGTCTCAGTAGGTTGTACATCTGTAGGAATTTATGCCTTTCTTCTGAGTTATCCAATTTGTTGGCATATAATTTTTTTTATAATAATCCCTTGTGATCCTTTTTATTCTGTGGCATCCATTGCAATGTCTCTTCTTTTATTCTTCTTTTATTTATTTGAGATTCCTCTCTTTTTTTTTCTCATTCTAGCTAAGCATTTGTTGATTCTGTTTACTTTTCTAAACACCAACTTGTAGTATTGTGGGTTTTCCCATTAATTTTCCATTCTCTTTGATTTATTTCTGCTTTATTTTTTACTATTTCCTTCCTTCCACTAACTTTGGGCTTTACTTTGTTCTTTTGCTAGTTCATTGAGATGTAAAGTTAGGGTGTTTATTTGAGAACTGTCTTTCTTAGTGTAAGCATTTATCACAATAAACTATCCTGTGAGTATGGCTTTTGCTCCATCCCATAAGTTGGGTGTGTTTTTTTATTTTTGTTTGTCTTTAGATATATTTAAAATTCATCTTTGATTTTCTATTTGACCCAATGATTACTCAAGAGTATATTGGTTAGTTTCCATGTTTTTGTAAATGTTCTTATTCTCTTATTGTTAATGATTTCTAGTTTCATTCCATTCTGGTCAGAAAAGATACTTCGTATGCTTTCGATCTTAAATTTGCTATGACTTGTTTTTTAATCTAATGTGACCTAGCTTAGAGAATCCTTTGTGTGCACCTGAGGAAAATGCACATTTTTCTGCTGTTGGTTTGAAAGTTTGGTGTATGTCTGCTGGGTCCATTTGGCTTATAGTGTTTTTCAAGTATTCTTTTTCATTATCGATTTTCTGTGTAGATATTTTCTTGAAAGTGGATACTGAAGTATCCTACTCATAGTATTGCAGTCAATTTCTTCCTACAGATCTGTAAATACTTGCTTTATATGTTTAGGTGTTCTGATGTTGGGTACATACATATTTAAGCTTGTTATATCTTTCTATTGAATTCACAGTTCTATCATTATATAATGACTTTCATTGTCTCTAAGAAGCAGTTTTTGACTTATAATCTATTTTGTCTGATATAAATATGTGTACCTGCTTTTTTTTTGGTTATCATTTGCATGAATTATCTTTCCATCTCTTCACTTTTTGACTTTGTGTAGCTTTTTAAGTCTAAAGTGAATTTCTTATAGACAGCATATAGTTAGATCTTATTTTTTAAAAATCTACACAGCCACTCTATGTCTCCTCATTGGAGAGTTTAATCTATTTACATTTAAAGTTATTATTAATAGGGAATAATTTACTGTTGTAATTTTGCTAACTTTTTTTCTGTCTGTCATGTAGTCCTTTGTTCCTGTTTTTCTTTCTTGCTATCTTCCATTGTAGTTTTGTGTGTGTGTGTGTGTGTGTGTGTGTGTGTGTGTGCTGATAGTCTCAGATTCATTTGTCTTTTCCTTTTGTATAATTTCTCTCTATACTTTTTCCATGGGGCTTTATAAAATATCTTATTGCTATAACAATTATTTTAAGCTGCTAACACCTTCACTTTCATAAAAAACTCTACATTGTTACCTCTTGTCTCTTCAACATCGTATGTTATTGATGTCACAATTTATATCTATTTGCATTACATATCTATTAACATAATTTTAGTTATAGTTTTGTTAATATTTTTTAACTTATACACTATAATTAATAGTGATTTACCTGCCACCTTTACAATAACACAGTATTCTATATTTGTACATATATTTATTTTTAGCAATGGCTTTTATATATTTTTATGATATCATATTGCTGTTTAGTGTATTTTTATTTCAACTTGAAGAACTCCCTTTAGCATTTCTTGAAAGGCACATAGAGTAGTGATTAACTATCTCAGACTTCGTTTATCTAAGAAAATATTTTTCTTTCCTTCATTTTAGAAGGAATCTTGCCTGATATAGTATTCTTGTTTGTTTTGTTTGTTTATGTTCATCACTTTGAATATATCATCTCACTCTCTCTAGCCTGAAAAATTTCTGCTGAAAAATCTGCTAATAGTATTAGGAAGTTTCCCTCATACGTGGCAAGTTGCTTTTCTCTTGCTGCTTTCAAAATTCTCTCTTTATCTTTAACTTTTGTCAGTTTAATTATAATGCGTCTTGCTATGGGTCTCTTAGGATTTATTTATCTTATTTCGTGCCCTTTTGGCTTCCTGGATCTGGATGTCTGTTTACTTCTAACGATTTGGGGAATTTTCTACCATTATTCACTTCAATAAGCTTTCTGTCGTTTTTTTCTCTCTTTTCTCCTTTTAGAACTTGCATAATATATGTTTATTTGCTTGATTGTGTCCCATGACAATGTTTTTCATTCATTTTCTTGTTTCCTTTTTACTTCTCCAGATGCTTTCCAAAGAGCTGTATTCAAGTCATTTCTTCTCAAATGACTTACCTGCTTGATCTAGCCTGTTGTTGAACCCCTCTATTGAATTTTTATTTCACTTATTATATTCTTCATCTCTATGATTTCTTTTTAGTACTTTAAAATATTTTCTGTCTCTTTGTTGAAATTCTACCTTTTCTCATATATTACTCTCCTGAGCTTGGGGGTAACTTTATGGCTTTTATTTTGAATTCTCTGTGAATTCTAAGCCACATATCTTCATTTTCATTGGAGTAAGTTTTTTATTTATCATGTTCTTTTATTTAAAACATATTTCCCTCTTCAAAATTGTTTTAATTCTCTGTGTTGATGTGTGTGCATTAGAAGAAACAGCTATCTTTTCAAGTCTTCACAGACTGCACTCATATGAAATAAGACACTAACCAATAAGCATAACCAGAGATTTTGGATGCCTCTCAAATGTCCATGCTCATTCAAACCTCTGTCTCAAACCCAGGAGCCTGGAATGTGCCAAATCCCACCAGTGTCCCAAGACAGGAAGGCAGAAGCCAGTCCATCTAGTAGCAACTAAAAAAATTGGGGCATTAGATGACTGGTCCAATCCCTTCTCTCCTCAGAGAGAAGCTGGAAGCTGGAGTTTATCACCTACTTACTCCTCTTTGAGCTGGGGAGAAGAGCTATAGCAATGCTTGTACTCTTGTTCATTCTGTATACTCTTTCAAACTGTGTTTTTTTTTTTTTTTTTCTCTCTGCAGCTCCCAGGGTCCTAGCAGGTGCCAGATCCCAGTGGCTCTCAGGGATCGTCAAGTTATAAGCCAGTCCCTTGGGTAGCAGGCAGAAAAGTTGGTCAGCTAGGTATGCAGTGAAACTCCCAGGGAGAAGCTGAAAGAAGCCAGATAATTGGGGTACTAGATGTGCAGTCCAACTCCTTCTAGAACTAATTTCCTCTTCTTATAAAGATGGCAGTGATATTGAATTAGAGCCCTCTCTAACAATCTTATTTTAACTAAATTACCTCTTTAAACACCGTATCTCCAAATACAATCACATAGTGAGGTACTAGGGGTTAGGATTTCAACACATAAATTTGGCAGTAGGAAGGAGGGAGTCCAGCCTCTATCACTGCTCCCTTCACTCACAGAGAATTGCATGTGCATGTATGGGGTTTCTCAAAACCTTCAAGTCTCTGATTTTCCCTGCTACTTCATGGCTTTTCTTCTGTAGGCTTTTGTTGGCTCTACTTCCTCTTCTTGTCCTCTACTTTTCTCTATCTACTCACACTTTTTATAGAAAGTTTCATCCAATCTCCCCTTAGGGATTCTAATGGCCATCTTAAATTCAACATGGCCAAAACAGAAATTTTGACAACTTTAATCCTCAAATAAATTCCTCCTGTCTCTTCTAATTACTACCATTGCTAAGAATCAAAACTTTGGAGTCATTTAAGCTTTTTATATCCTCATACCATGCATTCAATGCAGAAAAAAAAATCCCATTGGCTCCACCATGAAATATAAATTCTGATTTCTAAATTACATTCTCACCACTTCAATGGCTATACTATCCTCGTTCAAGTCTACACTATCTCAAATTATAGCCATTTATTCCTAAGTAGTTTCCATACTTTTAAAAAATTCTTTAATTCTCTACATTTCCCTAGATTGATCTTTTAAAATTATAATCCTGAATTGTGGTTATGTGATGTATACATGTGTAAGACATGTGGTCTGTACATTTAAGATTCTCTTGGTTGCTTTATGTACATTTTTAATTCAATTCCAGTGGATGCAGAGAAAACAAACATGATTCAGTTAATTTCTTATCCCTTCTCAGATATCTTCAGTGGCTAAACATTATGTTCTCAGTTCTCTGCAAGTTTCATATTCTGGGTACCCTGGAGCCCCTTACTTCATTTGTCACTGTCTGTCACTTATTCCACACTTTTATACTGTTTGCACTGCTCTTCTTACTATTTTTTTGTCAAGTTATTGTTTATCTTAGGGTTTTATACCTGTGCCTCAAACACCTTTTTTAAAAACATCACTTCTGTCCTTTTCAAATATCACTCCATTGGAGAAGACCCTACCTGATTGCTCTAGAGCAAATAACATAGCTCCTCTTTCATTGTTCTTTGTCTTCTCTCACTCAATTTTTTTCCTTCACAGAAATGATATTTTCAGAATATTATATATTTAGGTATTTTGATATTTTGTCTGTTTTCTCCATTAGTGTATTCCCAAACCTACAATAAGGCTTAGTACATTGCTAGTACTCAGTAAGTATTCTGAATGACATAACAAAATATGCCTATAAAATCAAAACAACTTAAAAAATTATTTTGAAACCCAGGGCCCTGGTGGTGTAGGTACCCAAGGGAATCTCCTGGGCAATGGAACAGAACAGAGGCCTCTGAAATAAGACCACACACCTAAAACCATCTGATCTTTGACAAACCTGACAAAAACAAGCTGGGGAAAGAATTTCCTACTTAATAAATGGTGTTGGGAAAACTGGCTAGCCATAGGCAAAAAACTGAAACTGGACCCCTTCCTTACACCTTATACAAAAATTAACTCAAGATGGATTAAAGACTTAAATGTTATACCTAAAACCATAAAAACCCTAGAAGAAAACCTAGAAATACCATTCAGGACATAGACATGGACAAAGACTTCATGACTAAAACACCAAAAGCAATGGCAACAAAAGCCAAAATCAACAAATGGGATCTAATTAACATAAAGAGCTTCTGCACAGCAAAAGAAACTATCATCAGAGTGAACAGGCAGCCTACAGAATGGGAGAAACTTTTTGCAATCTATCCATCTGGCTAATATCCAGAGTCTACAAGGAACTTAAACAAATTTCCTAAAAATAACAACCCCATCAAAAAGCAGGTGAAGGATATGAACAGACACTTCTCAAAAGAAGTCATTTAAGTGGCCAACAAACATATGTAAAAAAGCTCATCATCACTGGTCATGAGAGAAATGCAAATCAAAACCACAATGAGATACCATCTCATGCCAGTTAGAATGGCAATCATTAAAAAGTCAGGAAACAACAGGTGCTGGAGAGGATGTGGAGAACTAGGAACGCATTTACACTGTTGGAGGGAGTGTAAATTAGTTCAACCATTGTGGAAGACAGTGTGGTGATTCCTAAAGGATCCAGAACTAGAAATACCATTTGATCCATCAATCTCATTACTGGGTGTATACCTAAAGGATTATAAATCATTCTACTATAAAGACATATGTACATGTATGTTTATTGCAGCACTGTTCACAATAGCAAACACTTGGAACCAACCCAAATGCCCATCAGTGATAGTCTGGATAGAGAAAATGGCACATATACACCATGTAATACTATGTAGTCATAAAAAAAAATGAATGCATGTTCTTTGCAGGGACGTGGATGAAGCTGGAAACCATCATTCTCAGCAAACTAACACAGGAACAGAAAAACAAACACCATGTTCTCACTCATAAGTGAGAGTTGAACAATGAGAACACATGGCCACAGGGAGGGGAACATTACACACCAGGGCCTGTTGTGGGGTGGAAGACAAAGGGAGGAGTAGCATTAGGAGAAATACCTAATGTAGATGATGGGTTGGTGCAGCAACCCCCCATGGCACATGTATACCCATGTAACAAACCTGAACGTTCTTCAAATGTATCCCAGAACTTAAAGTACAGTAATAAAAAAAAATCATTTTGACTACAACTTTGAGACTATTTTGAAGAAAATTTATAGTTTGAAGTACTCTCTTCTGCTCCAATTCTCCATTTTGCTTTGTATGCAGAGCTTCAGCTTAAATGGAATCTATTGGAGGTAATTCCATGAAGCAAAAAACAAAAAAACAGAAAAGAAGGAAAAATATCTATTTTTAATTCTATGCAAATTTAACAGTTAAACTTTACTAAGATTTGATCAAAAATTACTTTTGCTTTCATACACAATCAGAGAGACAAACCTCATATGGCACATGTATGCTTTTTCTCTAAACATTTGCAGTTAAATAAAGCCCTGCCATTTAAAAGACATTTTCAAATGGAAAGAATTATGCAAGTACAACTATCCCCACACTATGTAAACAAGATGTACCCCAAAACATGTAATGAGTTTTGGCCATTTTAATCTGCTTTTAGTATATTAGGGAAAGACTCTATTTCTAAAAAATAACATTCTGAAATATTTTGTAAAACAAAGCAATGATTTACAATACTAATATTCTGCCTCTAAGTTTCAGTACTTTAAAAGTCTTGGAGAAATCTTAATTTATTAGACCCTTTTTATATTTAAAAATATAATTGTTCTAAGAATACTTATAATAACAATGAAATGATCACAGGGTAATTATAAAATGAAATAAAATAATTATGAGCAAACATTATAAAGTACAATAGTTTTTAATAACTAGAAATTATTCTTCAACAAAAACAAGAAGTATTTGAAAGCTCATGGTTTGATGCACAGTGACAGAACAAGGGAAAATTTTATTTCATCTCTAAAATAAGAAAACCATGTTTGAAATAAAAGATACAGAAACTTTTTCAATTAAGCAGTGCCTGATAAATATAACTGGTTAATCTTGACAATAAAAGTCAATCTTATAATCACTTTTATTTTTTTGTAAGTTTTAATTTTGGTCCAATTGATTGTCTATAAACTTAGCATCATTTTCTCAAGTTTTCCTTCTCCTAAAATTGAGTATAAATTTACTCTTAAAAATGAATTGCTTACCTTTCCAATTTTTAAGAAATATCCTTCAAAGTGTTAATTAGGACTTATAGACACACTAAACAACAAGCTCCCAAGTAGAAATACCTCATTTTTCTATGTGTCCTACCTTTCCTTGTCCTCACCAACCGATAACAACAAATAACGTTATACTTCTTTATTCAGTCAAATAATAATGGCGTAAGACCCAGGCCATGTACTTCCTTCCCAGGAATTACTTCCGCATAAAAGGTTTCCCACATGTTTCTGAGAGTTTTCTTCCAGACAGTTCTGCACCATGTGACTCCAAAGCAAGAGCCTCAAATTTTTTTACTTGGCAGTTTTCTTACCACCAGTCGTCCACCCCTGTTGCCAAAGATACTTGTGAAGCAGGAGCTTTGCTGGGCAAAGCTGTTTGTGCTAATGTTTCTACTACTTCCACCATACCTATCTCAGGTGTGGTTGCTGTTCATGAACCTGTTCAAAGGTCAGTTTCTCTACTCTTAACTGCTGCACAGATGTTGGCTGCTTCTGGAAGCAAGGCCCTGCACTGCTCTGCTGTGACTACTAATGGCAACCTCACTCTATCCTGCTGCTGGCAAACAGCAGAAACCCGCTGCCCCTACTCACTTCCATACTGGCCCTACGTTACTGGAGAATGCCATTCCACTCCAGGAATCACTGTAGGCCTTTCCAGACTTGGAGTTTATTCTCCCCTAGCTCCAGGCCCTGGGAGAAAGACCGTCCTCCATCTCAGTTCAGGTTTGTGCCTGACAATCTACCCCAGGATTAACCACTACTTGGGATGATTGACAGTGGGAATACCCTTTCCCTTCAGGGAATAATTCTATCTTAACCCTCCAAGTTATAGACTTGACCTATGACCCTGATAAGGCCATTAAAAATTAACCCAACATTGGCAAATTTCCTGAAACCCAACTATTCAGTCTTTCTTATGATCACTTTGTTACTTATATTAAAACCAGACTGCTACTTGATAACTTGAAAGCTTTTAAAGTTGGAACTGAATGACCATCCAGGCTGAATATAGTTAATAAATCTTAACAATGAAGCTCATTTTGTTAAAGGCTACCAGTAACTATGTAAGTAACACTTTATAGTGTACTTAACATTCTTTATAATTTAACTAGAGGCAATAACTCAACATATCTGCTAATTTCTAGCTTTTTACTGATCTTCAACATACTGGTTATAATTTGATGACAGTATCAGACATGCCTTCAGTGAGAATTATAATTTGATTTCTCTAAATAAAATATACATTATAAATATAAAATATATATTGGAACTACATGTTTAGAAATTTTGAGTCTTGCATACATGGGCATGTACCTAATATATACCCATTGTCTTATGGGGGATGGTGCTCTCATCTGGAAGCAAATCTGTGTCCAAGTGCTCTTTGTTCTTATCACTCCACTATTAAATAATTGCCTAAGACTTGAGAAGTATCTAAATAAGAATATTACGTAATAAGATCTACTGGACTTAACTCTGTTCCCAGATGTTCAAACTGATATTGACTTTAACTCTCTTACTCAGAACATCTATTATATGTGACCATTCATGTACAAATGAGGCTAAGTAATTATGCAGGGTATTAGCATATTGGTGCACAGTGATGTGAAGTGAATTCCAGATTAACCCTCTGAGCTTTTATATGAAAGTGGGAAGAAACCGACATCCATTTAAGTACAACAAGAGATGCTCTTTTATTCTACTGAGAGGCATTTCTTCAAGTGAACTTTAGGATCATCATGTTCAGGCACAAATACAATGAAAGTTACAAATCTCCATACTTTACAATGTCGTTTTATATCTAAGAGTCTGTCTAGTTCAGAGTAAAAACAGAATTAAAATTTATATTTGGACTTAGGCAAAATATCCTGATATATAGTTCCAGCTCTATGCATTTATTTGCAAAAGACTTTGAGTCTCTTCGTAAATAACTTGTGCACACTTCAGGATCAGAATACATTTGAATATCTGCTGACCCTTGGAGAGGGTTCAAATGAATCTCAACTACAGAGAGTGCTATGAGATCTTTGAGAGGATGTGAAGGAAGAAAGAGTCTCATCAGTCCATCTGGATTTGGTAACAGCCTGAATTGTAAGGGTCGGTGATTCCGAGGACAGTAACAGGCTGCATTTGAACTCACTTTTCCCAAGGCCTCTATGCAGTTCCTATGTACCCTGTTGAAGAGTGCTGAATATTAAAAACCAGGATTCCTAGTGGGGCAAAGTTAGAATTTATTACCCAAAATAGGACATTTTTGAGAGGCAGCAAGGATTCTACAAAAAGCACCAAAGATTTACAGGTGGACTTTAATGGTAAAGAGTTCTGAAAGCCATAGGCAAGAGTGACTCAGAGGCAGAGACCCAAAGTCAAGTCATGAAGGCAAAGATTTCTGAGTTTCATTCACCATCTGCTGTGTAGCAGAAGCAGCTTGCAGCTGTAAAGTAGTCTGTGCAGAGAGTGGTGGTCAGTCACAGAGGCATGGAGCAGCAGCCTGAGGGAGTCCATGCAGTGACCCTGGGTGGGTATGGCCGTGATCCCCATTGACCGTAGGAACCATGGAAGGCTTAAAGCAGAGGAGAGCCACAGCATGGATGGCGATGTGAGTAAAAGGGATAAAAGACTGACCAAATGTCCTGGTTTGCTTGAGATGGTCCTGGCATAATTATTCATGGTACTTCTGTATTAGGTGCTGTTAGTGACTCACTCAGATTATTTTGCAGCCTGTTGTACCCATATCTCGATTGGTGTGTAGACTGCTGATGGCTTACAGCTGACATCACATCAGCCCTTTCTGCACAACACACACACACTTAAATGCAGAATTGCCTCAGCTTTCAGAAAGAAAGAGGCCCTTCAGGAGTGAGTCACAGTCAATGGTGCGGTTTAACCTAAAGAGCACTCCCTTGCTGAATCACGTCCACATGAATCCTCGTTTCAGATGGGCTCCACATCCAGGGCAGTTGCTCTAACGCAGCCTTTTTCACTCTCAATTGGGTCCTGATTTGGATGATAAATTTGCCCTAAGTGTCAAAGTCTAGCACAGGCAACATCAACAGAGGCAAGCAGAGTGAGGGTGAGTCCTGGTTGGGAGAATCAGTGAGACTGCAAGACAGCAGCAGGCAGGTGGAAAGAAATGAAGAGAGATTGTGGGCAGACCATATACGACAGCCCTATGCTAGAGATTTCATAGCTATACTGTACAGAAGAGGGATGAGGTGCGGTGCTAGTGTGTGAGAACTGTTAATCCAACAGGCTTTGGTTCTAACTGTTCAAGTGAATTTGATTTGTGTAATCCTAGAAAATATTGTTTGTACTGATATTAATGTAACCTAGACATTAGCTGAAATTACCCTATCCTTGTTAGTAAGAAAATAAAAGCACAGTTTTACTGACTCCCTTTGGCAATATGAAGGCCACTGGTGAGATGACCTGAGCGCTGATGTGGTGGAGTCTTGTGGGGGAGTTACACTTGACTGGAAGACCAAGAGGGGAGGGAGTGGTGATATGAGACTGCTTTGAAGAGTTTGTTACAAAGAGAATCAGTAAACGGGACTGTAGATGGAAAGTGACCTAGTGTCTAAAGATGATCTTTTTTTAAATATAGAAAATACTGAGGTATATTTCTATGCCAATAATAAAATTAGCTAATGCTTATATAGCTTAGCAATTACCAGAATGTGTTCCAAGTGTTTTTACAAGTACCAATTTATTTAATTCATAATTTTCATAAGAACCTCTTATTTTACAGATAAAATTGACTCACAAAAAGGGTTAGTAATGGACTCAATGCAGCTACTAAAGGGTGGGGCGCCAGGATTTCAAACCCAGTTATTTCCAAAGTGCATGCTCTTTAGAATACAGGACACTGGCTTACATAAACATAGCAATGATCCTCTCCGGAGAGAGAAGTTGATTAGGACAAAAAGGAGAATACTGCAGGAGCCAAAGTACTACAGGTGTGAGAGAGGACTGGGATTAGTATGCAAGTGAGGAGATTCAAAATTTAGAAACCAGGACCATTCATTTGCTGGACTATAGATGAAGGGAAGTTGTTAGGCCTCTGTGGTGACTCTACTCTGATTTTGTTTTTATTTCCTCAATGTAGTAAGAGATAGGAGTGAAGTGAAGAGGGGCAGTATTGAATGTTTAAGAAGAGAGAAGAGGTGTGCTTCCATTTGCAAACATAGGCTTTGAAGAAGATATCAACCAAACTAAGTCCATTCTAAATTTAAGACCTTGACTCCTGATTATTGTAGATCTCAGGAGACTTCATCCACCTATCCTGCAAGTACTTTCTTAGTGATCCAGGAATTATCTTCTTCATGAGGCTTGAACTCCTTTACATGGCTGACTTTCATGAAAATGGAAGATCTCTCTTTTCTAAGAACCCTATTAAGGACAGATGGGAATTAAAACAAGGTTTTAAAGTGGCCAAGGGGTAAATCGAAGTGTTTCATGTGCCTCGTTAAAACGAAACACCACAATTGAAAAAGAATGAACCTTTAAAACCAATTGTCTGAGGCCTCACCCCAGGAGGTTTTATTTCCCTACAGATTAAGCATGTCTTTTCATTTCCTTGGAAAGAGATCTGCTTGTAAAAGTGTTTTATGTACAGTTTAAGTGCCATGCTTGTGCTGTTCCAGGAAAATGTGCATTGTCATGCAAGTGTACCCTGTACTTCCCTTCTTGCTCCCTGTCAAGGCATGTCTCTGTCACCTGGTTCATTTGTGCCTGACACATTCAAACATGAATTCAAAATAAGTTATAAATTTGCTTACAATTGGCAAATAATGCAGTCATTCCTTCTTCTCATATTTTCAATTGTAGCTAACCATCCTTGATCTAGGCTCTTCTATGCATTAGTCTGAATACCAGGACATTCTTGATGCAATTTCTAGACTAGAAAAACAACCATTTTGAGAAGAAAACAAAAGGTGCCAAAGATTTTACCTTACAGGTTTAAATGACCAACTGTATTTAACCAATGTCAAGTTTTCTCAAAGGTGTCCTAATATCCATTTGACTCTTTCACATCTAATGGGAATTTTCAATGAAACCAATTAATCAATGCATGCTTGCAAACCTGGTCATAAAAATAATATATCTTCACTCTCCTAACTTCTTTCTTTGTATCTACTACCAGAGTTACACCTCTTCCATGGTTGTCAGTGGCCATTATAACCTTAACTTCTGTCTTGTCTCGTGTTTATATCCTGTCAGTAGCATTCCCCTATCTCGTCTTTTGATCTTTCACCTAACATCTGTACTTTTCAGACCAGCTTTAAGTTTTTATATCTTTATCCTGACTTACTGGAACACAGAGATGATACTGGAACAACGCATTTAAAGACAATTTTATTGTTCAACTACTAAAAATGATGATGAAGGTTTATATCTCTTGTTGTGGAAGAATGCATACAAATATAATGTTAAAAGACAGAAACAGATTATTAAAGAGTACATAGAAATGTAATCTCACGCCTGCAATTCCAGCACTTTGGGAGGCCAAGATGGGTAGATCACTTGAGCCTAGGAGTTCAAGACCAGCATGGGTAACGTGGCAAAACCCCGTATCTACAAAACATACAAAAAAAAAAATTAGCAGGCAGGGCATGGTGGCATGCACCTGTAGTCCCAACTACTCAGGAAGCTGAGGCGGGAGGATTGCTTGAGCCTGGGATATTGAGGCTGCAGTGAGCTGTGATTGCATCACAGCACTCCAATCTGGGAGGCAGAGCGAGCCCCTGTTTCAAAACAAAAAAGAAAAGAAAAGAAAGAAAAGAAGTATGATCCCCTTTTTTGTATCAAATGTTTTTTTTCTTGTATAGAAAGTAGTTCGGCACCGCGTATTCTCACTCATAAGTGGGAGTTGAACAGTGAGAACCCATGGACACAGGGAGGGGAATATCACATACAAGGGTCTGTCGGGGGGTGAAGGGCAGGGGGAGGGAGATCATTAGGACAAATATCTAATGCATGCGGGGCTTAAAAGCTAGATGATAGGTGCAGGGAACCACCATGGCACATGTATACCTGTGTAACAAACCTGCACATTCTGCACATGTATCCCAGAACTTAAAGTAAAATAAAATAATTTTAAAAAGAAAAAAAAAGTAGTTTGGAAGAATTGGTACCCTAATGTGAACTGGTTATCTTTGGTTGCATGGTGACAATACAAATCTCTTAATTTTATTCATCAACAAAGGTATTTTACTAGTTTAATATAAAGCACGGGCCAGGCGCGGTGGCTCACGCCTGTCATCCCAACACTTTGGGAGGCCGAGGTGGGCAGATCACTTGAGGTCAAGAGTTTCAGACCAGCCTGGCCAACATGGCGAAACCCCATGTCTACAAAAAATACAAAAATTAGCCAGGCGTGGTGGCACACACCTGTAATCCCAGCTACGCAAGAGGCTGAGGCAGGAGAATCACTTGAACCTGGGAGGCAAAGGCTGCAGTAAGCCAAGATCATACCACTGCATTCCAGCCTGGGTGACAGAGTAAGACTCCACCTCAAAAAAACAAAAGCAAAAAAAAAAAAAAAAAAAAAAGCATGGGGTTGGGGGACAGCAAAGAATAGCTTTTCTTTCCATGTGGCCTTTCATGTCTTAGAATTTTAAGTCACCCAGAAATTGGTGTGTGAGGTATTTTTCAGCTCTCATTATTCTATTTATTTGATTTGGCATGATTTTATGCATAATCACCAGAGCTACTTAATTATATATTTAATCCTAATAAAATGCTAGCCAATATGGCAAGACCTGAAACTAACACTGAGAAGAGTGTAGAATCAATACCTTTTCAGAGTCTTGAGAAAAAAAGACCAGATAATTAAATATATGATTATAACGAATAGCTAATTGCCATAGTTAGGAGATATAGGAGGTTATTGGAATGTTTAAGAGGGGCATATAATCCAGTGTAAAGACATCAAGGAAAGTACTCTCAATGAAGTCATGTCATGATAAAGAGAGAATAATTTGGGGGAGGAGAGGTTCTAATTACATGGGCCAGAACATCAAACCAGTAGGTAGCAATATGATTTTTTTTAATCTGCAATATAACATGCTGTGAACATCTAATTCTTCTTTAAACATTCTATTTCTTTCATTGACTTCTAGTATTCTATGTGATGGAAACATTAATTGCTTCCTGTCTTCTAGCAGCTGTGAAGAAATTATAATAATTTTTGATAAAAAACACTGAAAACTCATTTATGAAATCTCCTTTGGGAAGGGAATGATTAATCCTTGAATAAATAGCTTTATAAGTCAGAAGGAAAAAGGCAAATCTTATGAAGGAAGTTAATTTATAAATCCTAGACTCTGGTTTTTATTGGCTACTTACTAGATTTTTATAGAAAAGGAGAATATTTATAATTTCAGATTAAAATTTTTAAATGAAGAGGTGATGGAGAAAGCACAGCTAATTTCTGTATGCACTGAGATAGCATTTAATGGTTTAATTAAGATGTAGATTCAGTGGTAGTTATGAAACTTTACTATTCTAGGGTCTGACCAGGAATTTAAGAAGACTGTGTTTTCATTTTGAGCCGAAGATACAAACAAAGGAAACCCTAGCTGATAAAGTGTAGTGTTGCCAGACCGGTGAATTGCATGCAATATGTATGATGATCCTTCTTGTAACATCAGATGTTTTTGTGGTTCGTATATAAAATACTTTTTGTGTCTTTTATAGTTTCAGGTATGGTAAAATAAAGCACACTTTAGGGACTTTGCTTTGACTAGGAATTAAGTACAGATGATTTTAGTCATAAGGATATGCTAAATTAGCTAGACTCAGACCTTCATTTTGTCAGTTTGTTTTTATTACGGTAAAATTACATAACATTAAATTTACCATCTTAACCATTTTGAATATACAATTCAGTGATATTAAGTGTATTCCTAATGTTGTACAGCCATCATTGCCATTTATCTCCAGAACTCTTTTTCATGTTGCAAAACTGAAACTCTATATCCATTACACAATAACCGGCCATTTCCTCTCCCCCACAGCCTCTTGACTTTTACATGGAGTATGTTCTAAATGATTTTTTTTTTAAATCTGAACTGCAATTTGTTTATAGGAGCAAAACAATCCAGTGATGGCTGAATTTCCAAACTGCTCTACAAAATCCTATTTATATACTAGCTAATGAAACTTATTAAATTGATAAAAACACACAAATTCATGGACAAGATTAGAAGCCATAATAGATAGTAGGTTGAAACCTGGTGTAAATGAAAGATACCTATTTAAAAAAACACTTTATTGGGTACAAGATGATCCTTAATAAATATGCAAATGGACAGTTTCTGCTTGGCATCCGCCATACCTTTTGTTGTGTTTATCTCTTACATCCTGCTGCTTTTCTTTCCAACTTCTAAACACTTACTTCCCTAATACTATCCTAAGCCTGCCTGCCATGCCCCACACAGGCCTGTATCATTCCCTGAAAGTCCCATACTTTAAAAGAACTTCCTTCTGTTTGCACATTTTGATTGGCGAGCTTCAAACATGAGGGTGAGATATTTTATATTAACATAGAGTAGAAAGATACATGCAAACAGCATTTTGCAAGTTATTTTTCATATTCTTAGATCCCATGAGAATTCACAGATAGCATTACATTGCCAGGTAAAAGAAAAAGAAACGGATTCCATCACACCATGCAAAATACCAAATGAAGAGCATTGAGAAGTACTAGAGATGACATTCCATATAGCTTGAACTGTTTATCAGACCTTTTTCAGATGCCAACTTTGTGGCTTACAGAGAAGCTGCTCTGTTATTAAACTTAAAAAAAAAGTTAAATTACATTTGCTAAGGTTGAATCATAGATACTGAATTTTATAAATTCCCTCTAGTAAGAATCTCAATTTACTTTCTTTCTTCATCTATTACTGTTTCCATGTTTTATACTTCTTGAGGAACTTAGACCTGATGCTGGAGACGGTGAAAATTTAAACTGCAAATTTTGGAGGAGTGAGAGTGGCTGCAAACTCCTAAGCCAGAAGTCATTTCTCTGGGCTTCCATAGGTGGTTTGTATGTAGAGAATCTGATGGCTCTCGTTTTTCTCGTTTCCTTCAGCTTCTCACATATACTGTCGGGAAAAAAAGGCAAATTGTTTTGTAGGCCAATAGTTCCCCAAATGATGCTTTACTTTCTATCTTTTGTGATACCCTATTTATCATTATTTAGTGCAAGAGTGTTCCAAGCTGCCTAGTATGTGGCCTTATGTAGCTCTGCTGAGATAGTTTCTAATCCATGAAATTTGGTGTGCTAGAAAACTGACAACTATTTACTTCTGTGATGTGAACTCTTCCTTTTCAGTAAAGTTTGAATCATGAGAGTTTGCCCTGTGATCTCTGAGAGCACATACACTTCCTTGGAAAACGCAAGACAGAGAAGGACTCCCCTTAATATCTAAGATTGATTATTTGTATAATTCTTTTGGTGTTTTCTCACAGTATACTTGGTGATATTGATTGCGATAAACTCATAAGAAAAGAAAATATTTTCTCATTCAATTATTCTATTCCATCCCATTCAATTTAGTTTAATTCAATTTGCCTGTGTTGAGTTCTTCTTCTGTAGCAGGAGAACCATTGCTTACCTCTAACCAGGACTTGAAGGTCATCTCTCATCTGAATGTTACCATTTCTTGCTGGCTAGGGCATTTCAGCAAAGGTCTTTGTGCTAGAAAGAAATCATGCAAGTGTTTTACAGCATACTTTGTCTGGTAATTAAAATAACCAAAAGTGTTCTGGTCACAAAGCTGTTTCACTTATTATAGTATACTATTTTAATAATAGTTCAATTCTCAAAGTTTCTTCCTACACCAACTACTGTGCTACAGTACACAATTTATTCTAGTACTTGAGAATAGTATCCATTAAGAGTTAGATGTTTGAAGGGCATATTTTTCAGTAACACTAACCCTTTTCATCTTATTCTTCTATGTTAATCATTGCTGCACTTGGTTTATAACTGTAACATCGTCACGTCAGTAATTCTTACAGGTATAATGCCAAGTAAAGTTACCCTTTTCAGCCAAAAACATTGCCATAGGGTAAAACTAAATTGGGGTTAAAGAAACAATATAAAAGTAAATCAGAGCAGACATTTATAGGAAGGAAATAATATTTTTATTGAGTGGCCTCAAGCAGCAGTAATGTTCAGAAATGGGAAAATGCTGTCCTAAGGAAAATAGACAAATAATGGAAGACTCGGTTTGAAGGACCAAATACTTGTAACTCATAAATTTTCTCAACATCATAAAAACATTTTTCCATTTATTTTTAGATGATATGTAATAATTGTACATATTTATGGGATACACAGTGATGTTTCAATATATGTATACAATGTGGCATGATCATATCAGTGTAATTAGCATATCTGTCACCTGGACCATTTATCATTTCTTTGTGTTTGTGAACATTCAAAATCCTCTTTCAACTTTTTGAATATATACACTAAATTATTGTTAACCATATTTATCCTACAGTGCTAAGAACACTAAAACTTATTCTTCCCTTTGTATCTATAATGAACTGTAACTTTATATGTGATAACCAGCCACTCGCTGTCCTTCCCTCCCTTCTACCCTTCCTAGCACCCTCTAATAACCACAATTCTACTCTCTACTTCTATAATCTCAATTTATAAAGAGATTTTTATTAACATAGGCTATTCTTTCTTTCTTTTTCTTTTTTTTTTTGAGTGGGAGTCTTACTCTGTTGCCTAGGCTGGAGTGCAGTGGGGTGAACTTGGCTCACTGCAGCCTCCGCCTCCCGGGTTCAAGCAATTCTCCTGCCTCAGCCTCCCAAGTAGCTGTGACCACAGGTGCCTGCCATCACGCCTGGGTAATTTTTGTATTTTTAGTAGAGACAGCATTTCACCATGTTGGCCAGGCTGGTATTGAACTCCTGACCTCAGGTGATCTACCTGCCTCGGCCTCCCAAAGGGCTGAGATTACAGGTATAAGCCACTGCACCCAACTGATAGGCTATGATTTCTTTATAAACTAAACCTGATCTATGCAAACAAAAGAAAATAGAGAACTCAATAATTATGTAATGAAACTGATCAACATAAGCAGTTGCTCTAGATTAGATTAGGCTTTACTATTTTTACTCTATATCTTTTAAAATGAGAATTATCTATAATTTACTTCAATTAATGATCAGTATAGATGAAGTTTTTCATCTTAGCTTATGACTGTATCTACCCAGGCCTATTAATAGAAGCTGGTCTTTTCTGACCATTCAATTACGCTATCATAATAATAGTACCCATAATAGTTTTCTCTAGGGAAGATGGGTTGACTTGAGAACCAGAAACTGTTAAATAAAATATTATCTTGCTATTATGCTCTATTTCAGTTATTAGAACTATTAATTTCAGCATTATGTGACACAGTTAAAATGAACCATTTTGTGAATGGTCTGAAATATTTGGACACAGCCTACAAAATTCTTGGCCAAAAATGTTTTACATTTAAGCCTGAATTTGTCTCTATATATTGATTACAGTTACCTGAAAATTCACCAGTTATTAACTTTATAAGCTTTGGTTCATAAGCTGCAATGACTGGGAGGGTTTGTGAGCTCAGCTTATCACCAGAAATAACTCAATAACTATTCACAGGCAATCATGGACACAGTCAGTCACCAGAGGTCAGCTCACATAGCCAACCATTTATTTGCCAAAAGGTACCTAAAAGTTTCTTACCCTTTTTTTGTACTCCCTCTTCTCTCTTTAGGGTACTACCTCTGTTTAGTCTTAGCCATTGTGCCCTAGGCCAAGTTCCATTTATTCTTTGATACCAAGCTTCTAAAACCCTGTTTGTTTCAAAATTTTTAAATTGTAGTTGTCTACAAGACAAACCCCTCTCTTCCAATAACTTTTTTTGTCTTTTAAAGTACAGCTTTATGCATCTTTATGCCAATATACCCATTCTTCACTAGGGATAGAAATGGGCAGGGGAAGTAAGTGAAGGGGCCACAGATTTTTTCACTTCCACGTGCAGACAAAAAAAAATCAGCACATCTCCCATGACTGGTGGAGAAATGACCTAAGAAGGCAACTTGCCATTTTTAAGTTCTTCTATTAAGTAATCAAGTCAGAAAAGAGAGAGCACTGTGCAACACTCTAAACCATAATATAAATTTAATTATAGTTTTCCTAAGTTACTCTGTACCTATAAAGTACATTTTAAAAGATTGTACTGTTAATAGACAACACTTCCGTATAATTTTGATGTATACTCATTATATCACAAACAAAACTGAATTTCTAGTTGTGCATGGTGGCTCACACCTATAATTCTAGTGCTTTGGTAGGCTGAAGTGGGATGCTCACTTGAGGCCAAGAGTTTGAGATCAGCCTGGGCAACGTACCAGGACCCTGTCTCTACAAACAAACAAACAAACAAACAAACAAACTACACCATGGTCTGTGCCTGTAGTTCTAGCTACTTGGGAAGCTCATGTGGGAGAATCCCTTGAACCTAAGACTTGGAAGCGACAGTGAGCTAGGATTGTGCCACTGCACTCCAGCCTGGGATACAGAATTTGGTCCTATCTCTAATATATATATATATTTTTATATACATATAATCTATTATATATAGTATATAATATACGATCTATTATATAATATATCTTATATATCTTATAAGATATATCATATATAATATATGACATATTTCATATATAAGATATATAATATATATTATTATATTAAATATATAATATATAAATATATTAAATATACAATATATAAGATATATATCTTATATATGAAATATGTCATATATATTATAGATTATATATATATACCCTGAATATTCTATATCCAACAATGACTTTTTATTGTTAGTAGTGCTCTCCTCTTCTATACTTTGGATATGAAAGAAATACTCTTTTCACTTCTGCTTTTTCAATTTAAATGTGTATAGGAAAAAATATCCTCTTATAAATGTCTCTCCAACAGAATTTTCTACTTGCAAATGGAATTTTTAAAATTTGCTAATGTGATATGTGGGTAGAACACTAGGTCTTGACAAATATGGCTCCTTTCCTACTGTTTTGAGACTACTTCAGTAAACTTTGCTGATGGAGGTCGCAAAGTAGTACTGAGAGAAATGATTTTAAAACATTCAGAAGAACACTGAAAGGTTTGACGTTGAGTTTGGGAGGACAGATAATTAGTTGGACTGTAGGTTTCAGTCGCTCTTGAAATAATGATGAAAGATCGCATTATCTTCAAAAGCATTTCACTGACTTTCAAAGTGAAAATGTGCCTAAGGTAGGAGAAATAAACTGTATGCATTGCAAGTTTATCCAGTGGAAAAATTTGAGGTATGCTGCCAAAAGGCAACTCAATCTTGTTGTGGCAGTTCTAAGATCTTGGTTATTAGCAAATTGCTTACTGATTGAAAATCTGTATTTATTATTAGAGAATCACTGGCTTTTGGAAAATATCCTTGAGGCATTTCATAAAGTGCAGAGGATCAATCTCTAATACCACATGGGAAGCATCAGGGGTTAGAAAGGGCCAAGGCATTAAAATTTTCAATATGCATTCCGAAAACTGGGAATAAGATATCTGGCAATTCATCTAAAATTTCTTTGAAAATATTATGTCTGTTGCTATATTCAGCATTTAAAAATTGTTTAAATATGGTGTGGAGAAAGAAAAGCATGTGAAAGTATTGCTTCCAGATTCCTTGTGACTACACAGCTATTGTCAGTTAAAATAGTCAGGAAAACAGTTACTTTACCGTTTTTTGAGTTTTTATAAAAGTGTGACATCATACTATGGATTTTATGTCTCCTCATTTTATCCTGGAAATAGCACTTTTATTCTGAAAGGTACTATTATTATGTCTCTATAACTGACTACAAAACTCAAGTAATTAACTTAAGTAAATTAAGTTAGTTAAATAATTAGAATAAGATCACAAAGCCAGGAAAGGATAGCCTGGTCCTTTTTAATCCATAATGTCACCCATGAATCACAGCTCTCGATGGTGGTGAACTACACGCTAAAGTGAAAAAAAAAAGTGCACTATTTCTTCTAGAAATATTCTAGATAAAATTGCAAAACTGATATAGTTGTCTGTGTAGAAGAAAAAAATGAAAACAGGCTTCAGACATATATTAGGCCAACAAGAGTGCAGATCAAACATGTAGGATTTTTATTTTTGTGCATTTATATTTCTGGTCTAGAACATTCATTTGATCTGTATCTATTGAACATCTATTATATGCCAGATATTCTGCCAAATCCTGGCAATATAAAGATTCCTAACCTCAATGAATTTGCTCTCTAAAAAAGGAAATAGAAATAAACACAAAAACAAAAAATATAAATTGAGATAAGGACTGTGAAGAAAACAAATGTGTTTTTGATAGAGAGTAACAGGTGGGAAGAACTAATTTAGATAATGTGATCAAAGAAATCCTCTTGTAAGAGCTTATTAAGTGGCCCTAAGCAATAAGAAGAAACCATTCACGTGAAGAAAGCAAAGTCTGAAAAACTCTTGCAGAAGGGTGCTTGAGGTATTGGAAGAATCTAAAGACCACTCTGGCTGGAATGTGGTGAACAGACAAACCGACTAATATTGGTGAGTTGAGGATGTAATTAAGCTTTTCTACTTATACTAGAAGATAGATGTTAAGAGACAAGGCTTAATGCATTGTCAAAGAAGATGTAATTTCATAAGCCCACATTTCTACTAAAGAAGGTATAATTTCATAAGCCCACATTTCTACATGGATGAAGATGATCTCTTCAGACCAGGAATCAGAGCTTGGAAAGGAAGAAACTTATAGCTCCTTTCTCTCTACTCTTGAAAAGTGAAGCTTATTTATCTTTATTAGAGATAATTGCTTATCGATTGGTGGGTTCCTGCTATGGCTCCATCCAGGTCACAGCTTAGAGACCTGTCTAAGATATGAATAGATAATTTATACTTGGAAAAAGGAGTTCCATTGGCCAGGAGACACATTAATTCTAGAATTCCTGACAGCTTGGAATTCTTTGATTTTTTTCCCCAACCCCAGAGTTTAGCTTTAAATTAGCTCTCTTATTTTGTCTCCAGTATACATGCTTAGAACATTTGTTTCTGGTTTTAAATATATGTATTCAACTAAATATAAGCTCTATTACAAATATTTAATAAAGCACTGAACCGTGTAATTTAAAAAAAAAAAACTCACCAAAAATTAGCTTTCTTAGTTAACACTTCTAAAAATTGTCCCTGACTTGGGATTTTAAAATCCTAAGAGGTATTTGTATCATCCTTTCTTACTGCCACTGACCAGAGAACATTCACAACTCTTAAAGTCTTCCCAGGTTCTTTGGGGGAAGTTATACGTGTTCTGTAAAAACAATGCACACCATAGGAGAGTTTACATAATATTTCTAAACTGAAATGAACACCATACTATGTGGTTGGGTTAGGAGAAAGCTTTTATGTTTATTTATTTCTTGTTTTTCTTCAAAAGAAGACTAACGTTATCAATGTTGTGCTTTTTGGCAGACTGCACTGGTCCTAGGTAGAGATGGTTTGTGGGGATGAGAAGGAGGAATTAGCTACTAACTTTCCTCCATTCTTTAACAGAGCACAAGTATGATATGTGGTTAGCTGGTACAAAAACTGAGGGTGCAAAGGGCCTGGGAAGTCATGACCATTGGAAACAGAAACATCAAATCTGTGATATCCTGGAGTAGTGGTCAAGAGAACTAGTTTCTGGTCTTGACTGTGCCATTAACTTGCGGTGGTATATGGAAAAAATCACTTAACCTTGACTTTAACCTTAGCGTTGGCCTCAGGTTCCTCATCAGATTCTCTTTAGAGAACCTGCATTACTTCATTCAATAAACATAGACTGAGTGCCTACAATGTGTTCAGTACTCTGAGAAGTTAGACAGCCAACACAAAACTAAAAGTGCTTTGGGCAATTACCTCTCAAAGATCTAGTTTTTACATATGGAAAACAAGTTTTTAAAAATAACTCCCATTTTGCAGGATTTTGAGAATAACCTATATGCCTGAGATAATCTGTAAACAGTGCATGACATGTAGAATGTGCTTAAGATTGGGTAGTTACTATTATTACTGTTATTGGTGGAGATTGTAGTCTGTGACCTCACAGAGCCTCTGATGGGACAATTGAAATATTATAAGTGCTGTGGGAGGGCAAAAGGGCTTTGGATCTGAAGGCAGCTCATGTAATTCCCAGTCTGGTAGTTGCCTGGAAGCAACTTGTGACTTTTAACTCTAAACTTGATGATCTCACATTTTTCTTTCTCTTAGGAGTCAACAACTCTATAGAGTTGGTGAAATTTAGTCTCCAAACTCATTGGCCATCTTACACTTTCTAAATTTTCCTGTTATAATAACCATTGATTGATGTCAAAAAATTTGTAGACTTCTCTTGCTGTTAGTTTTATTTTAGCATTTATTAATTGACTGTGAAAATACATAATGACAGACATTACTACATAGGCATATATTTGCAATCAATTAATGTGTTTAAACCCAAGTTTTATCTATGCACCTTGAAAAATAGTGTTGTATCAGTTGAGTTTCTCAGGGAAAATGAACCAGTATTTATGCCATGTCTGGCTTACATGATTGTGGGGGCTGAAAGTCCAAAATTTGTAGAGCAGGTTGGCAGACTGAAAACTCTTGAGCAGGAGTTGATGTCACAGTTCTGAGGCAGAATTTTTTCTTCCTCAGTGAACTGCAGTTTTATTCTTAGGGCTTTTCATCTGATTTTTTGAAGACCCACTCACACTATGGGTGATTATCTGCTTTAGTTAGCTAAAGTCAACTGATTGGAGATGTTAACCATATCTACAAAATACCTTGTAACAACACCTACATTTCCGTTTGATTAAATAAGTGTGTACTATAGCTTAGCTAAGTCAACACATAAAAGCAACCATCAAAACTACAAATTTCTAAAAAAATTCTTATTTTATTCATTCTACAAAAATCATTTGTCATACACATGAACTGAAAGAACTGTCTGCTCTTCCAAAAGGTATGGAGTATAGTTTAGATTCCATAGACTTAGATCCAAATGATGATATGTGGTTAGGAAATATTAAATCAATGATTCTTTAGGACTTACAACTCCTCTATAATAGGGACACAAGAATATTAGTCAAGCGTTCAATTGCTTTTTCCAGGGAGAACTCTGATTTTGCTTATATGGAAGTTACCGTGTATGCCTGGCTCAGGGTGTGACACTGCTCAGCAGAACAAGAAGGCTTCTGAGAACTCTGCGCTTGTGATTTGCAATTCCTGGTTTGTTGCTGAGCATTCTCCTAAAAACTCAGCTAGCAAGATATGACTACTCTAACTGGCCAACAAAGGCAGCATAGAGAGGGTTATGAATTATTAGTAAAGCATATTGATTTTTTGAAATGCTGGCTGAGATTTAAAAGGAAACAGAAAAGTCAAATCCTTGATTGGGAAAGTCTGGCCCTAATATAGGTAGAGGAACATCTTTATAAACATTTCTAGGAACGATATATATGATTATAAAAATAAGTTGTTTCACTCTGAAGGCAATTTCTCATCTCCTGTTTCTCTCTCCCTTTGAACTCCTTTGGACAAAGATTTTAGAACACAGCGTGAATTTTGTAGGCTTTGGTCCAAACAAATTGAAAGCAGCTAAGACTTTCTGCTGAACAAAAATGTACTTAATATGAGAAGTTTCATATACTGTTTTACCATTGTTGAAGTTGCATGTTTTGTCACTATGTCACTACAAAGTCTGGGAGTAAGGAATCTTTTTTCCCCCTAAATCTAGCCTAGCCTTAATACTGACTGAATGTTTTGTATTTCAGGTTAGTCATTCAAAAAAGGCATCCAAACAAAAGGAAGAAAAATGATTATAGGGATTGAAAAGTCATTGAGGAAAAGTGAAATTCTGATGAGAAAAGCTGCAAGGAGCAACTAGATTACTATCTTTGAGAATTTTTAGGACATTTAGTTGTGGGATGTTTACTAGTTATACTTAATGTTCAGAAGTAAATGGTCAAGGGAAAATATTATTAAATCATTGGTAAGAAAGTGCTCTGATGGACATGGCAGGTACCTCTTGATCATATGGGTGATAAAACATTGAAATTGGCTGCTGAAGAAAACAATGTTAAACATTTAATGTGCTTGGTAACTATTTGTCTTAGTTGAAAGAAATTTCTCTCTCTAAAGATGGAAGGCTGGAACACATATGTTTTCAAGCTCTCCTGCACTCACCAGATTGTGAGTTGAACCTTTTATATACAAAAGTAGGTATTTATTGAATATCTACTGTATTAGTTTTCTTTGCTGCTATAACAAATAACAAACTTAGTCACAAAATAACTCTAAATTTATTGTCTTAGAATCTGTGGGTCAGAAATCCAGGACAGATTTTACCTCTCGGCAAGCTGTGTTTCTTTCTGGAGGCTCTAGGAAATTATTTATTTTGTCATTTGGGGTTTTTGGTACAATTCAGTTCCTTGCAGCTGTCAATTGAGGGCTATTTCTACCTTCTAGAGGCTACTCTCATTCCTTGGTTCACGGCCTACTTCGTCCATCTTCAAAATGATCAGTGGAGGGTTGAGTCCTTCCCATGCCTCTGATGCTCTTTTGCCTTCCTGTTCTACCTTTAAGACCTCATTTGAATAGATTAGGCCCATCCGGATGATGTAAGATAATTTCTCCATTTTAAAGTAATTAAGGTATTAAGTGTAAGGTAATTAAGAAATTGAGGGATTAGGAATCTCAATTCTATCTGCAACCTTAATTCCTTTTTTTCATGTAATAGGATCATGTAACAGTTTAATGTAAGTGTTTTTTCATATTCACAGGGTCTGAGGATTAGGACATGGATGTCTTTAGGGGGACATTATGTTTATTGCAACTTCTGTGGTACTAGTACTGATTTTTATATTGCAGAAAAATCAACTTTTGAGAAGCAATCCTACAATATTATGAGTTTATAGTGGGTTAATTCATTCAATAAATTTTATTGAGTACCAACCATCCCGGACACTGTTCTAGGGAATGCTGTCCTTGCCCTAAATATCATATAGACTATTAGAGACATCTGTTATATAAACACATGAGCATAACATTTGATGAGTACTATAATAGAGGATAATAGAGTTATGGAATAATCATTTTGTTTATGCCTGGGGTCTTGGAAAGTGCAGAAAAGGAGATGTTTCAATACAGTCATTCAAGATGAGTAGGAGGAAGGTATTCCAAACTGGGAACGACATGCACAAAAGCATGGAGAAATGTGGTGTGTGAAATAACATATAAAACAATCCGGGAGCATTATTATAGTACTAAATTTATGATGATAACTCTAGTTTGGAGAAGGTATATGTGATGCCTGGTGAAATTGAAAATACATAAGGAGATAGATGTATAAATTGAATTTGTTGCCAAAAGATAGATAAGTAGAAAACAATAAAGGTGAATAGAAATCTACGTGTAGACAGCTGTATAACTGAAGATACAAAAGTGGGATATGTCCTATTATATTTGTGTAGTAGTCTGAGTAGAGGAGAGTTTCTATAATAAAAAGTATAGGTAATAATTTGGGATGAAAGGAGTCAGTCTACATTATGCAAATCATAATAGTTAAGAATAGGATTTATGTAAAATATGACATTTGGGGAGATCCTGAATTTTCTGAGTATAGGATGACATAATTACAAGCTGTTTGAATGTTTAGCATAAATATCACCACATCAAAGGACAAGAGTTTCTCTCCCTCTTTCTTTTCCATTGGCCACTGCCAACCCTGTCACTACAGAAGTTATACTTTAAAGATATTCTTTGGAGAAGTTAAGGTTAACTCGAGGATATGGGGGAGATCAGGAAGTGATGAGAGGAGTCATCTAAAGTGTGAAGTGATGTTGAGGTGGAGAGGAAGAACAATAGAGAACTTTGATAGATGTCTTGCTTACATCAGCCATCTCATTTAATCCTCCAAACAAGCCTGAAAGGAAGGCTGTTTTATTGTGCTGCCATGATGTTGGTGAGAAATTTAGTCCTAGGTGGTTTAGTAAGTAGAACTGAAAATCAAATTTAGGGTCTGTCTGCCTCCCAAGGAATGTAAAAGCCTAAGGAATATAAAAAAGAAGAGAAGTGCCTTCAACAGTCTTGTCTTTCAATGATAAGGGATTTTATTGAATCAGATACAAATTGAGGAAATAATTTCTTTAATTTGAAATTCCAGAGTATTTGGAATCATTTATCATTTATAGGGCAATATGCAATGATTTTTGATGTTCTTGTCTTTCTGTATTGTTTCTTCTTATCCTACAAGTTTCATTTTTTGAGAAGATCTTCAATGTTACTAGCTAAGCTAGAAGATTTTTTAACTGTTACTGTCTCTCTCATTACATTTATAAGACTGTGTTATAATTGTGTTCTTGCCTTTTTCTGTCAGTGTCTTTAGACTAAGGAATATGTTTTTAATTTCTGCATCCCTGCTGCCTGATTTTAGTGTCTGTAGATAGCAGGTAATCGATATTTGGTCAACAATTCAATGGATAATTAAGAAAACTAAATGCATCAATAAAAAGTAGAAATGACTTTGTGATATGGTTTGGATTTGTGTCCACACCCAAATCTCATGTTGAATTGTAATCCCCAATGTGGAGGAGGGAGCCTGGTAGGAGGTTATTGGATCATGGGGGTAGATTTCCCCTTTGCTATTCTTGTGATGTGAGTTCTCACAAGATCTAAAAGAGTGTAGCACCTCCCCATTTTCCTTCTTCCTCCTGCTTTAGCCATGAAAGACATGCCTGCATTCCCTTCACCTTTCACCATGATTGTGTTTGCTGAGGCCTCCCCAGCCATGCCTGCTGAATACCAGTAGAATCATGAGCCAATTAAGCCTCTTTTCTTTATAGATTACCTAGTTTCAGGTAGTTCTTTACAGCAATGCAAGAATGGACTAATACAGAAAGTTGGTACCAGGAGTGGAGTATTGTTATAAAGATACCTGAAAATGTGGAACCAACTTTGGAACTGGGTAACGGGCAGAGGTTGGAAGAGTGTGACGGTATCAGAAGAAGACAGAAAGATGAAGGAAAGTTTGAAACTTCCTGGAGAACTGTTGAATTGTTGTGACCAAAATGCTGATAGTAATATGGACAATGAAGTGCAGACTGAGGAGGTCTCAGATGGAGATGAGAAACTTATTAGGAACTGTAGCAGAGGTCACTTTTATTATGTGTTAGCAAAGAAGTTGGAGGCATTGTGACATTGCCGTAGAGATCTTTGGAACCCTGAACTTGAGAGAGATGACTTAAAGTATCTGGTAGAAGAAATTTTTAAGCAGTAAAGTGTTCAAGATATGGCCTGGTTGCTTCTAACAGCATATTCCTATGAGTGAGCAAAGAAATAATCTGCAACTGGAACTTATATTTAAAAGGGAAGCAGAGTATAAAGGTTTGGAAAATTCATAGCCTGGCCACGTGGTAGAAAAGAAAAACCCATTTTCAGGGGAGGAATTCAAGGCAGCTGCAGAAATGTGCGAAAGTAAAGAGGAGCCAAGACAATGGGGAAAAGGCCTCAAAGACATTTCAGAGACTTTTGTGGCAGCCTCTCCCATCACAGGCCTGGAGATCTAGGAGGGCATAATGGTTTTCTGGGTCATACCCAGGACTTCACTGCCTTGCACAAAGGCAAGACACTGCTCCCAGCATCCCAGCCACTCTAGCTCCAGCCACAGCTAAAAAAGCCCCAGATACATCTCAGCTTATAGCTGCTCCAGAGAGTGCAAGCTATAAGCCTTGCTGACTTCCACATGGTGTTAAGCCTGTGGTGCACAGAGGGCAAGAGTTGAGGCTTGGGAGCCTTCACCTAGATTTCAGAGGATGTATGGAAACACTTGGATGTCCAGGCAGAAGTCTGTTGCAAGGGCAGAAACCTCATGAAAAACCTCTACTAGGGCAGTGTGAGAAGAAATGTGGGGTTAGATCTCCCACCAAGAGTCCCCACTGGGGCACTGCCAAGTGAAGCTGTGAGAAGAGGCCACTGTCCTCCATATCCCAGAATAGTAGATCCACTGACAGCTTGCCTCATGCACCTGGAAAAGCTTCAGGCACCCAATGCCAGCCTGTGAAAGCAGCTGAGGGGTTTGTACCCTGCAGAGTCACAGGGACAGAACTGCCCAAGGCGTTAGGAACCCATCCCTTGCATCAGTGTGGCCTGGATGTGAGTCATGGAGTCAAAGGAGATTATTTTGAGCTTTAAGACTCAATGACTGCCTTGAAGGGTTTCAGACTTGCATAGGGCCTATGTCCCTTTTTTTTTTTTTTTTTTTTTTTTTTTTTTTTTTTTTTTTTTTTTGCTGATTTCTCCCTTTTAGAATGAGTTTATTTACCCAATGCCTGTACCACCATTGTATCTTGGAAGTAACTAATTTGTTATTGATTTTACAGGCTCATAGACAGAAGGGAATTGCCTTGTTTTATACCAGACTTTGGACTGTGGACTTTTGAGTTAATGCTGAAATGAGTTAAAACTTGGGGGACTGTTGAGAAAGGATGAGTATATTTTGCAATGTGAGAAGGAAGTGCGATTTGGGAGGGACTAGGGGCAGAATGATATGGTTTGGATTTGTGTTTCTGCCCAAATCTCATGTCCAGTTGTAATCTCCAATGTTGGAGGAGGGCCGTGATGAGAGGAGATTGGATCATGGGGGTGGATTTCCTTCTTGCTGTTCTCATGATAGTGAGTTCTCATGAGATCTGGTTGTTTAAAAGTGTGTAGCGCCTCCTCTTTGCCTCTTCCTCCTACTTCAGCCATGTAGACATGCCAGCTTCCCCTTCACCTTCTGCCATGATTATAAGTTTCCTGAGGCCACCCTAGCTATGCTTTCTGTGCAGCCTGTGGAACTGTGAGCCAATTAAACCTCTTTTCCTTATAAATTATTCAGTTTCAGGTTGGTTTTTATGGTAATGCAAGAACAGACTAATACATTTTGGGTTTAATTTAATGATGATTTATCAACTACTAATTATTTTCTGGATGATGACCTCCATAGTGTTTTCTGTACTATAGGAGATGATAATCTAATGATCAGCATAGACACAGGTAAATCTAAATGAAAGACAAGCTGTGACAAATCTCTAAGTTTTTAAACAAAGGGCTATGGGGGTGAAAATGGGGAGGTGATAGTATCGACAGAGATTCAATACCTACAGGGTTGACTGGTTGTCCAGAACTGATCATTTAAGAGAGGCATCTGCTACAAATATTTCTTCAAAAGTTTATAAAATATCTTAAAGTCAATATTTTAATAATCCTACTTGAAATTTAAATAGTGCCCCCATACATTACATATATTACAACATGACTGTGTACCCCATAAATATGTACAATTACGTGTCAATTTTAAACATTTTTAAAATGAAAAATAAGTAAATAAATTTTGAAAAGAGAAAAATAGTCAATATCTACAACTAACTTGGACACAAATGAAATACTGATAACCTCCACCATAATAAAAAGCAATCACCTCCACTCCATCACCTAATTGTCTTCTTCCCTACTGCAACTGTTTTTCTTTCAACTAGTTCTTCACATTTCTGCAGTACTGATTTTCTGAAAGCAAATCTTTTACTATGATCCTTCTCAAACCCCAGAGACCAAGCCTAGACATTGTAGCCTGCTATTGAGGCCACCAAGACATGACCTACCTTTTGAGTTTCATTTCCTTTCTGCTCTCTACTTACCTAGGCTGGTCACCTCTGTTCCTGTGTAGTGCCTCCTTTGTTGCCTATGTTTCTTTGCTCATGTTGTTCTCTCTGCCTGGAATGTGGTTGCCCATTTTCTCTTGTCCAAATTCTACCATTGTCAGGCCCCAACTGGAAGGAATATCTGCCCCTTTCACTTATTTAACTTTCTTTTTTTTTTTTTTTTTTTTGAGACAGAGTCTTGCTCTATGGCCCAGGCTGTAGTGCAGTGGCACAATCTCGGCTCACTGCAAGCTCCGCCTCCCGAGTTCATGCCATTCTCCTGCCTCAGCCTCCCGAGTAGCTGGGACTACAGGTGCCCGCCACCATGCCCAGCTACTTTTTTGTATTTTCAGTGGAGACAGGGTTTCACTGTGTTAGACAGGATGGTCTCGATCTCCTGACCTTGTGATCCACCCACCTTGGCCTCCCAAAGTGTTGGGATTACAGGCATGAGCCACTGCACCCAGCCCACTTATTTTACTTTCTAGTCATTTACCTCCATGCCTTATCTTCTTTACTACATTGAAAATCCTTTAAGGCAAAAATCTACATCTGATTTATTTTTGGACATTCATTCAGTGCTCAAAAAAGCATCTTTTAAGTAGAAATGTTAGATAGATATTTATTTGATAAATAATTTTGAATATATAATGAATGAATGTAATCTCTCTCACCTCATCAGTTTTCAAATATTTCAATAATAATAATGTAAGTGAATAAAACATTGTACGCTTATAAATCAAATGCTCATTTGTGGCGTGCAGTTAACCTAGACTTGCATTCCTTCCAAGACGAATGCTATTATAGTGTTAGATGTGGATGAAAATCAAGGTTCAAACTAAAAAAGGCACTATGCTAAGTGCTGAAGATACAAAAAGACATAAAGCTGAGTTCCTGTAATCCATGGGTTTATAGATATAACTGGTGTAAATAAGACATGCACATGACAAATTACCTAAGCCATACTGACGCAGTATACTCAGTGAGTGTTTCTGGAAGTGAATGTTCAGGGAATTACCATGAGGTGGCTACAGCTTACAGGCACAGACTTTTGCTTGCGACAAACTGGTTTGAACACTGACTCTGTGTACCCATGTGACCTTGGACAAACTCGTTGATTTCTCTGTGACTTAATTTCCTGATCTGGGAATTAAAATAGCACTTTCTTTATAGAGTGATTGTGATTAAATAAGATTTTATATATTTTTATATATAAAATAAAAAATATATAAAATCTTGTTTAATCTTATTTAGCTTCATATATAATATATAATATATTATATAACATATAATATTATATGTTATATATTATATGTTACATATAATATTAAATATATAATATATGTTATATATAATTATATATTATGTTATATATAATTATATATTATATATTACATATACTGTAATATATTAAATATATAAAATAAGATTTTATGTATTTATTTTATACATGTATTATAAAATATTTTTATAATATTTTAAAATATTTGTATATTATTTTCAATATTAATAGCACTATTTTATATCTATTATATATAAAATATATTTTATACATATTAAAAATATATATTTATACACATACATACACACACACATACACATATAATCCACTTGTCTATCAATCATCTCTCCACTCACCTACTTATCTATCAAGCACAGTGTTTGGCACATAATAAAGTGCTATAATATAAAAATGTTACCATTACTTTGTACAAAGAAGTTTAGGGTAGGTTTCCTGGAAAATACGTGACTTGAGTTGAAGTCATAAGGGAGACTTTTGTGGGATGGGCAAGGCATGGAAAAGAGTCTTAGAAAGAATGAATTTAAAAAGTGAAAATTCAGCCAGTAACCATCTTCTTTTTTTCTGATACAGCTCCAAAAAGTAAGGTGCTTTTAGTTCAGGAAGGTTAAGAAAATGTAAGAGAATGCCTGAAATTATTCTTCTAATATGACTGGTAATGTACTTAAAGGTGGCTTTAGCTGCGCACAGGACTTTTAACAAAAGCAATAGCCATCAGAAAATGGATATCAATAGAATTAGTATATCTTATTTTAGAAGAAATCCATAATGTATAAAGAGCACTCAGATCTTGTAGATTGACCTGATCTGAAATAAAGTGCTGAGGTTGAGTCACAGTGTCACAGGCCAGGTGACTTAGCTAACCCATTACTTCTGTCTCTTCACTCAAGTCTTCAGTGAGTCCTAAGTCTCATTTCAGGATAGGAGTCCATGGGGGCACATGAACTTTGCCCATGTACCCTTGAACTCTCTGGGCAAATGAATACTCCCATGTATTAGTTCATTTTCATGCTGCCAATAAAGACATACCAGAGACTGGGCAATTTACAAAAGAAAGAAGTTTAATGGACTCACAGTTCCACGTGACTGGGGAGGCCTCACAATCATGGTGGAAGGTGAAAAGCATGTCTCACGTGGCGGCAGAATTGAGAAGAGAACTTGTGTAGGGAAACTCCTCTTTATAAAACCATCGGATCTCATGAGACTTAATCACTATCACGAGAATAGCATGGGAAAGATCCACCCATATGATTCAATTGTCTCTCGCTGGGTCCTTCCCACAACACATGGGAATTGTGGGAATTACAATTCAAGATGAGATTTGGGTGTGGTCACAGCCAAACCATATCATCTCTCTTGCTTTGAGAGGTGGTTCTGACAATGGAGGAGCATCTTGCTACCATATATTTTAGGAAGCAAAGGGTAGCATTCCAATCTTTGGATGCAAAGTCAGGCTTCTACAGCCTAGAACTACGGAGTTTGAGATGTAGTGAGCTACAAGATAATGAACATAGACTCTGGACCAATCATAGGTGACTCAAATGCCTCACTACGCAAATGTCAATGAGTGAGGCAGAGAGTATGGGCTGGAGTGCTTTAAGGGCACCGTCTCTGCATCAGACTGCCTGGATTTAAATTTCTATATAGGATGACCAATCATTCAGATTTGTTCAGGATGGAGAGATTTTCTAAAACACAGACCTTCAAAGCTAAAACTGGGACAGTAGTAGGCAAACTGGTATATTTGATAACCCTAACCCACTAGTTGTGTGACTGTGGGCAAGTTACCCATTTTTGTGCCTTAGTTTCCCCTTTTATAAAATGGGAATAATAATATTACCCACTTCTTATGTTTGTTGCATAATGTTTTTAACAGAGCCCATTATATATTAAAGCACTAGTAGTTACCGTCTAGGTGTATGTATTAGTTTCCTATGAATGCTATAAAAGACTGTCACAAACTTGTGGCTTAAGACACTAGAGATGTGTTTTCTCAAAGCTCCGGAGGCCAGAAGTCCTAAATCAGTTTCACTGGGCCAAAAATCAGGGTGTTGGCAAGAATGCACTCCTTTGAGAGCTGTAAGGGAGAACATGTTCCTTGCCTCTTCCAGGTTCTGGTGGCTGATGACTTTCCTTGGCTTGTGCTACATCACTTCTATCTCTGCCTCTACTTCACATCAGCTTCTCTTTTTCTGTATATGGAGTAATCTCCCTCTCCCTCTTTTTTATAAGGATGACATTTGTCATTGCTTTTAGGGCCCACCTGTATAATTCAAGATATTCTCCCTGTCTCAGGATTCTTAGTTTAGTTACATTTGCAAAGAAACCTTTCCCTGATAAGATAAAATTTACAGGCTCCTTGGATTAGAATCTGACAGATTTGTGAGCCATCATGCAGCCTACAATGGTGTATTATTACCCTTCCTTAACTTTCTGATCTTTATCCTTTTTATTTATAAAATAGGCACAAATATTTGCCTTGTGGTATTGTTGTGATAATCAAATGAAATAAGAGCTAGTAGTAGGAGCAGGTAGTAGATTGAGCTTTCTTATTGCTTTCTCTTTCTCTAATACAGCAGTATAGATGCTTACATACTCTGTGCTGAGGAGTGAAACTGGGAAACTATGCATTAGTAACTTCAGGTTAAGACTTCTCTATGATAGAGTTTTTTTATACTATTTGTTGAGACCATGGCGATGTAGGCAATGGTTCCCAAAACAATTTTTTTAATAACCTATGGTCGCTTGACCCAATGCTAAGGAATTATTCATCACTACACTCCATATATCTGCATATTTCTTTCTTTAGAATTTCTTTTATTTTCTTAAAAGTCTGTTTAGAGAAGGTGGAAAACCAAATTTTATTTGCTTCCCATTGAGTATTCAATGACCTTGAGCCAAAGAGATGTCACAAAGGAGTGATGAATAGAGTAGAGTAACTGAAACCAGACAAAGTACACAGTGTCTACTGGGTGATTGAATTTGTTTTTGGCGGAGGGGTACAGAGTGTTACTCTGTTGCCCAGACTGGAGTGCAATGGCATGACCTGGGCTTACTGCAGCCTCCGCCTCCCAAGTTCAAGCTATTTTCATGCCTCAGCCTCCCGAGTAGCTAGGATTACAAATATGTTCCACCACACCCAGCTAATTTTTGTATTTTTAGTAGAGACATGGCTTGACCATGTTTGCCAGGCTGGTCTCGAACTCCTGATCCACCCTCCTTGGCCTCCCAAAGTCCTGGGATTACAGGCATGAACCACTGTGCCTGGCCTGGGTGATTTAATTTTCTAAGAGCCCTCCTTTGCTGCTTTGGGAAACTATAAGGGATAATTTTTTGTTGTCTCCCTAGCATCAGGTTTCTCTCTATCCTCACCAGTGGTAGCATATTGGTTTCCTAGGGCTGTCATGACAAAGCACCACGAACTGAATGGCTTAAAACAATAGGAATTTATTTCTGACATGTATGGAGACTAGACATCTGTAAATAAGGTGTCAGCAGGGCCATGCTTCCTTTGCAACCTGTAGAAGAGAATCCTTGCTTGCCTCTTCCTGGCTTCTGGTATTTGCCTGCAATCCTTGTTGTTAGATCCTCGTAGATTCTTCAGTTCCTATTTTTGCCTCTATCCTCACAAGACCATCTTCTCTATGTGTCTATGTCCAAATTACCCTGTGCTTATCAAGACACAAGTCCCATAGGTCCACTCTAATGACCTCATCTAGTTTAATGACATATTCAAAGAACCTAGTTCCAAATAAGGTCACATTCACAGGTTTGGGGACTTAGAGCATCAACATGTCTCTTTTGGGAGATGCAATTCAACCCATGGCTTGATTCAACAAGTGGCTTGATTTCCTTCTGAGAGACCATCATACCTCCAATCTCAGGTGGAAGTTCTGAATAGGATTGAATTGACCCCATTCCAAGGAAGGACTATGACTTACTTAATCAGAGAATTCTGTCCTTATTTGCATATATTTCAGTCAGAGCATTAAGACACTTAAGTGGGCTTACATGGGGGAAGTAAACCATGGGAAGCACTGTGTGTGCTTCCCACCTTATACTTGACAATAGCTTCTCAGAAATAACAGAACACGAATCTGCCATTCTGCACTGACATGTGGAGGGGAAAAAGCACATGGAAACCCACATAGAGCGTTATGAGATGAGAATACCTGGGAGATTATTCAGTATTTCTAAATTGAACAAGACTTGAAGATCACTCCTGCCTAAAAGCATTGCTTCCATGGATATGGTTAAATTGGCCAGAAACCACCTTGAATAATGGCTATTGAAATTAGTTGCAGTTCATTAGGACCATTTTGTGAGTAACTCTATTAATGTTTTGCATGTCCCTTGCTCATGGGTTAGTCCCACTAAATCCAGTCAGCTGTGGTAGCAAATCTTTTGGTAAAAACCTATTTGGACTATGAATACTTAGACTCACCCTAAATTGATTAGCTTGAATTTAAATGGGATTCTTAATTCTAAATCTGTTTAAAATGGGTGTTAGTTGGAATAGGTTTGTTTTTCATTAAAAGAGCATTTTCATGAAAGACTAACCTTAAATTACCTTTTTTATTTAGCTAGAGTCGGCCTAGAAGAATAGGAGGCAAATAAGCACATTGTGTTATTGAGCAATTTTTATCTTTTGTTTATACTAAGTAGGCACCGCAAGGCTATCATTATTGCAAAGAAAATCACATTTTTCTCTTGCTAACTTTCAAGCATTGAAAGAGAAACAAATGTAAGCTTTTTAACTATGATATTTAAATGTGTATTTCTGAAGAAAATTGATTGGTCATTTAAGGGTTTTTTTTTTTTCCATTTTTAACTATGGTCATATTTTTTCTTCGTTTTGATTTTATTTCTACTATTCTATGTGGGAAGAAACCACTAATAGTTGTTTGATCTTGCAAAGAAACTATAAAATTAGTATTGATTATTTTTAGTGGACTTAACCATTTAAATGTAATTTTAGATACCCAGTTATCTTATATGCATATTATGCTGACATTATTTCTTGATGCTGTCATTGCCATAGATTTAAAGGCTCTCTGCCTAATTCCCTCATTCTGCCTCTTCATCTCCTGTTCTACCCCTGCCAAGGCTCTGGTTCCCTCACCAGTTCTAGTGGAGTGCAGTAGTTTGTGCTGATGACGCAGTTGTTTCTAGCCTCTCTGAGCCTCCCTAGCTTTTATCAGCATGCAAGTGAATCTTGCCCTAGGAATCACTGAGAGAAGAGAGAGTGTGATGGTGGAAATAGTCTTTTGACTTTTTGCCCTATCCACCCTTTCAGCACACTTGTAGATGAGTCTCTAAAACCCAAGCCTTTCTGTAGCAGATGCCCAGAATTCTGTTCACTTCTTGTGAACCTGTTTTTACCCCATTCATCCCTATCAATATCACTCCTTCTGAATTTCAAACTTTAAACTTGTTTCTGACCATTTTTGTCTCAGTGATTGCTTTTCATTAGCTCCCTTTAAAGAATGACTTGTTTCACTCAGGCCCATACCAAGCTGGCTGCTTCAGTAGAAACACATATTCTAATTTGCTTTTGTGGATCAGGCAAGATCAGTCCTAATCTCTGAAAGAAGGGATAATAGAGACCGGAAAACAGGAGAGGTGGTTTGGGGAATAACACTTCCGAATTAGTTGACACAACTCAAATGTTAACCTGTCAAGGCCCTGATGGAACACAACATGATGTGTTAGAGGCTAAAGTCATTCTTTAGGCTTGTCTAATAAAGAGCTATAACACCATAAGGGAGAAAGTATCTTTTCTCTTCTCAGTGAGAACAGCACTGGTGGTTGCAGCAATTTTGATCATGAGAGACTGTAGGAAAATTTGATTCCAATAGTCATGGTGTGTTTGCTGAGTTTTGGGCTTTAGCTATATTCCTCTACTAGCTTAGGTCTAGGCTCACCCCAGTCACTGTATGACTTAGGTTAGTTTCCCTGGAAACCATTTCAGAGACTGGGACATGCAATCAGGAGATTTACTGAGGGCTTTTCTTAGGCGATACATTTGCAAGATTGGGCAGAGGGAGAAGCTGACCCATAGTGAAGAAACTAATGACGCATCAGCTAATCTTATGGTGAGCTCTGGAGTTGATATGGCCCTTCAGAGTTGTGCCAAATTGAGGCAAGGGGCAAGGACCTTGTACCTGCAATTAATCCAGTAATTTACTTATTTGGGTAGGAATATCCACTATAGTACTTTGTCACAAAAGAAAACAGTGCACAGATAACTGGAATAGCAATAGTTGACTCCTAATCAAGCAAAAACTCGACATGTAAAAAGTATGTATCATTAACTATCATTAAGTGCATATACCGTTAGGATTTGTTGCCAGTGTCTTAGCAGAAGACTGAATTCACTCCTAATGGTTTCAATAAAAAGATTTCTATTAAAGTTCCATTTCAAAGATATGGACAAGTCAGAGGAATAAATAGGGATGTTGAGGACCCAGAAACTCACAAAAGTGAGATGCAGTTAACTTCTCTGAGTTAGAAAGAATAAGGGATGTAAAGAGAATTGTTGAAGCCCAGTGAGAGCTGGTCAACCATCAGCAGGAGCTGCAGTCCTGGAGATGTACAACTACTAACAGAGAAGTGATGCCAAAGCCCTTGATCACTTCCTGGTGCCTCCTCACAGGCCTACTTAACTGGAAGCCAACTAACAAGTAAGTCTGAGAGATGCAATGCATTGAGGTCAGTTTCCTGGGGCAAAGAGTAGGAAAAGAAAAGAAAACAATGGATAAGAACTGGCAAATGGAGAATAATCAGCATAGTTCCCAAACAAAACATAGGTTTCTCTTTTATCCATAAAAAGCAAGCCATTTCCTATAACATATTTTGACAAATAATCCTTAAGTGAAATGCTTAAAAAGGAGATTCCACCAGCTGAGATTCCTAGGTCTCAAGACAGAAAAACATCATCTACTCATTTTGTTTTTGTTCCTTTTTTTGAATAAGCCCTTGGTAATTAAATGTAGAAAGAAAAAAAATATTTCTAATTGCTAATCATATGTTGTAAGCACCAGTTCATTTTACTCGTTGGGCAGTCGCCATATAAAGAATGCTGTTTTTGAGAATACGGCAATTAGAGATACTAGAGGAGCCACCAGGAGAATAACTTAAAAAAAAAAAAAAAGCTATTACTGAATGTTCGATTTGGTGTGTGTGGCTTTTGCAGTACAACACCCATTAAATGATAGTCATGTGGTTAAACCTTATACATATTTTTTCTAAATTTACCCCCTAAGGGGCAAATTACCAGCACAGTTCTGAATAACATTATTGTGGCTATTAGTCTTTGTGTGCATAATTCCCCATCCACGATGTTTACAATTTTCTCCTTAGTGTTTCTTTGAAAAGTGGCACAATTACAATATTTTCATTATGCTATGGCTTCCATAGATAATTAAACAAATAAATATGCTCTTACACAATTTATTTAAAATGTTCCTAATCTTTACAAAACTCCCTCATCTTTGGAAGAATGAAGCCATCCAGGATAACTGCAATTTTTACTTTCTGTAAAAAAGGCATCACCTAGAAGATTAACAGAGCCCATCAACTTAAGACATAGCTGCTGATTCTCTTCCAGGGACATTATCAGAAATTAAACTATTGCAAAGTAATAATAAACTCACAGCTTTGTCATAGGAGTGGTAAGAACAATATATTTTCACGTTGGAGAAATTACAAATATATTTCTCACAATTTAATGACTTTATCATTGAAGTAATAATTCAGTTAATGTTAAGTGTTTAGTACATTACTAGGATGAGTTAAAATCTGAACACATTAGGTGTTTTAACATACACCTTTTTTTTTGAGGTGCTAAATCTAGTAAAAGCTGGAACTTAGCTAATATACGCAAACTTCCAAAAAAATCTAGATTTTATTTTCACAGTAATAGAATTTTAGAGCAATCTTGAAGAATAGCTTCATTTTACCAATAAAGAAATTGAATCTCAGAAATATTAAAGGGCTTTCGAAAGTCTCACAGCTGGTTTATACGCGGAGGCAAAATTATAACAGGCAGTCTTCTAACTACCAGTACTGTATCATTTCTGCTATTCAGCTTGCCTCTTCCAAAGGACTTTATACTTTCTCTTTTAATAATCATATTTGAGCCTCTACTCTATGCCTAGTACTACTTGAGGTCTTGGGGACAGATAGGTGAGTAAGACATGGTCCCAACCCTTACAGAATCTCACCATTTAGTGAGGGAGTTGCGAAGATAGATGCTTGCTGTTTATTAATCATTGTAATTCATGTTTTGAGAACACAGAAGGCGGAATGTTTAGCTCTTTCTCTACCTTTGGTTTGATTTCTTGTCCTCAACCAATACAGTCACTGGGACTTCAAACACACCAAGTCCCTGACCTTAGCAGGCGTGGTTACTGGTTTCTTACACACCCTTTCTGCTGGCCTTCTGTTTGCCTGCCATCTCACCCATCCTGTTTTCCACCCTACTGACTCATGCAGCAGTTGCTGCTTAAGTGCTGCTCTGTCTGATTTGAAAGTTCTAAATCATCTGCATCTCCAGAAGTGGAAGCTGCTCTCCTGAAGAAGTGAGAATACTCTACTCACAAAAGTTACTGCTGCTTCATTGTGCTTCCTAAAGGATTGCTTTGTTCTTTGTGTTTCCTCCTTTCCCCAGATCTCTAGCCCTACCGAACTCCAATCCGCATAATGGACTTTCAGCGATACCACCTGAGTGTTACACCTTATTGACTCGATGTACACGACCAATGACATGCATAAGTGTGGTATAATCTCATGAGTGTACCAAAGATTATGTGCCTCAAACACACAAGACATAACTTTTTTGTACATTTTCATATGAACGCCCATCAAAAGAAAAGAGAATGAAAGTGTTATAAAAGAAATAAATGCCTCATGCCTATTTGAATAAGGTTATGCAGCCAATGATGAACAAAGCCACTGTGCTGAAGTCTGCTTTCTCAATAATAATATCTGGGATCCAGGATCAAGGTCAAGGCACCTGAATGTTCTCCTCCTCAGTAAGATTTTCTTCCTCTCAGGGATATCCCACCTGCCTCCCATCCAATAGTAGCTTCCGGAGTAACTTCGTTTCTTTCTGTCCTTCATACATTTGTTGTCCTAGGGCTGATATTTGGAGGCTGGAATCCTCTTCTCCATAGAGTAAACTAGTCATAGCATATCGGCCACAAGAAAATAACTGTTTTCGCAGCATATGGCTAGAGCATTAAAGTAGATCTTACCTTTTCTTCTACCACAACAGGCAGCTTTTGTCTTTGAACAAGTATCCTTTTAACTGTCTTCCCCACAAGGTGGGTATGTAGTCCAAATAAAACTTGAATTGCCCACTGTTAACCAGCTGGGTGCTTGCTGATTAACTTCAAATGTGATTGGCATTTGTCCTAGAGATGAGTACTGATGCCTCTGGAAAACTTTAAATTCAACTTCTTTCTTGTAACTATGGTGATGTTTACCTTTCTGTAGTGATATCTACTGATGGCCATTAAAAAGCTATCATGTGAATTTCTGTCTTATTCATAGATGTATATGAAAGAGATGTATGCATTCTTGGCAGAAAGGTAGAATTTTTAACTTTAAGCATCGTATGTAATTATAAAATGTTGTGAAAGATACATTTTAGAAAACATTATAAATAATGTTAATATTAATACTAATTTTGAGCCTAAGGGAGATGTGCATTTGAAATGGCAGGCACTGGGGCTTACCTGAGGAAGTTCCTGTCTCTTACTACTTAGCTACGTGGGCTAGAAAATCTAAGAGCTGACATGCCAGTTCAATGATGAGCAGGCTAGTTTTCTTCTCACTGAGGACTGAAAGTAAATAGATGATCCATGGCTTCTCATATCACAAAGCGCTTTTCTAAAGAGGATGAGTGGTTTAGAAGATCCATCTGTGCCCTGATTTCATTAATGCCTCCTATAACCTCCACAAGCACGCTGCTATTTAAACAGGACTGTTTGCTTGCGCAAGGGAGAAAGCAAAGGTTTTTCTGGACATGTGTAAACTTTCTATGAAGACAATATGATTTACGTGTGCATACAAACAGATAAAACAGCCTGTTATTTAACCATACTTCAACTGTTTCCTCATTTTCCCTTACATAAAATTCTGTAATCATTTTTCTTCACTTCTGTGGCCTGGCACCTTTGGTTTACTTTAACTATCTTTACTTTTTGACTGAAGTCCCCTTTGATGGTTAAATGCAAAATCAATGTTTGATGACAGATACTTTGTGTTCATTTAATAAGTGAATTATATTCCTCTTTGCGTTTTTAACAGATGAGCTCTTTGCCATCCGGAGCTTCTTCATTTCCTGTTTCATCCACTAATATTCTCATTTTTTTCTTTATTGGTTTCTTACCTTCCTGACAGCAGAAAAATTTTGTTAAGTTGCATTTAGCATTGCTTTGTATTTTTAATGTCTCTCTCAGTCATTAGTTTGCATTTTTGGTTGTTTTTCTAAAAATATATCTTTATTTAAAAGTTTCGTAAAATTTAAGAAAGTTTCAAACTCATTCCCTTTTTGATTTCATGGTTCCCCTTTATTTTCCTTCCATAAGCAGTTTTACTGTATAGATTAGAAATTTCAAATGCAATCGCAATTACATAATTACTTCTTTTGGAATCTGAATTTTCTCCATTTTATATTTTTGTCTGAAGGCAGGGTAGGAAAAGATATATGCTTGACTTTCAAAAATAATGAATTCACAAGTTATATTTAAGCAACATTATGCAGAAGTGAGAAGACTGGATGTCCAGAGACCTGGTCTCAAGTCATGATTTCACTGCTATGAAATTTTGTGTCTTTGGGAAAATTATTTACACTGTTTGAGTCTGTCTGTTTTTCTTAGTGAATGAAATTTGGTTCTTTTCAGCTTTATGATTCTATATGGAAAAAGCCTTTTGGTTGTACTATATTCTATTAATTGAGAATAAGATGAGAGAGTAAAGGAAGAATTTTCTTGGATACAAATTAAATCGCATCCTTTGAATGAGATGCCGTGTCACTGAGGGCTGTATTTGGAATGAAGAGATACAATAAGTCTCTGTGAGTTCTAGTTCTTTTCTCTTTTGCTTTATTCTCCACATTTCAAATGTGAATGAAAATCCATATCATTAGAGAAGGTCAGTAAAAAAAATTAGCACAAAACGTTTGCCGTGTATTGGGAATCAGGAGTAACTAAATAATGGTGTATTTCTCCCATTAAAATTGTCTCCATAACCTTTGCCAGAAATAGCATTTGAGACTAGAAGAGAATTAATGTTCAGTAATTGTTGAATCCTTATTTAAATGTGACTTTCAAATATCTTTCCCAAGAGGAGCACTTAAAAAGATCAATCAAAGCAATAGTGCTAATAATCTGCCATGGGACCTGGGCAGCAGGTTAAGAGACTCACCTCCTATTAATTAGGTGAAGGATTCACAAAATGTGAGGAGTGTACCTGAGCCCAGTATTCATATTCAGAAGAGTGATCTATCCATGAGTGAAATGTTATTGCAATTATCAAGCATTTAGCCAAATGGAGGAGACAAAAAAATTACCATGGCCATAGATTTGAAGTTAATGTAATTGTTTTCTCTTTAATTGGTTAAAAAAAAAGTTATATACAACAAAATCATTTTGTCATTCACTAAAAAGCAGAGTGTCTCTGTGTGTGTACGAGCATGTGTATGTCTTTGAAAAGGTAATCCAGGTGTGTTAGGAAACAGTTTCTGGGAGAACACTCAGTCTTAGCAGCAGTTCCTTTTCTAGCTTCATGCCACCACTTCAATTTTGTCTACAGCACCCATGAGTCATCAATCAAATCTTCCATCAGTACCTTGTCTGAGTAGTCCTCCAAGCACTTCAGGGAGTTGCTTAGGGATATTTAAGACTATAGTGTAGGTGTTGTTTGATTCACTTGGGATGTGAGTTTGAAGGAACAGAATGAGAGGTTTAGCAAGGAGAACAGTGGAAAATAGCAGGACTTTTCTTCTCTGGCACTAAGGAAGTCAGGCCAAATCTTTTCAGAATCAAAATATTTCCAGAGGCATAATAATCGTTAGCAGTGAGGTGGAACAGCATGATGTAATCACTGTACACACACATAGAATCCTTTTGTTTCGACTAATCCATTATTGACAGAGGCATAAAAGAATAAATCCTGACTTTGCAGAAACTTTTATTTATCAGCTCTGGAAAATACATAGGATAGAGTCAAAGGCTAAGTTTAACAATGTTATTTTGAAAGTTATTTATAAACATGTCATCTAAAAACTTTTGTCATTAAAGAGAAAATGTGCAGCAAAGTCTGAATGAGAGAAATAACCTCAATTGCATCTATTCTCCACCCTAAGAATTGTGTTCCTTTGCGGGGAGCCTCCACTCTCCTTTTCTAAATTCCCCAGGTACTGTGTCATCTCCAGTTCCCTTAGACTTTTGAAGAACACAAAAGGCCTTTATTTTGGCAGGAAGGAGTGAAGATATCTGCTAAGGTGAATCAGTTCTTTTGTTTTGTTTTGTTTGAGACTGAGTCTCGCTCTGTCACCAGCCTGGAGTGCAACAGTACAATCTCGGTTCACCGCAAACTCAGCCTTCTGGGTTCAAGCGATTCTCCTGCCTCAGCCTCCCAAACAGCTGGAATTAAAGTCATGCACCACCATGCCTGGCTAATTTTGTATTTTTAGTAGAGATGGGGTTTCAGATCTTTTTAATGTTGTGAAGAGATCAGATCAGTGTGAAACTAGAAGATAAGGGTAATGCAAGTGACACCTGCAACCACAACAAATGACCTCAATTGTCTAACAAGGCAGTGTGGCTATGATGATGGAGGTGCTTGTGACTAAGAAGTCAGCAGGTCTGCAGAAGTGGTTTCCTATGTCAATTTAAACTAGCTCTTGTTCATGCAAAATCAATTCACACTTCTCCTGAAGAACCAGCTTTTGTGGTGGGCTGTGATCTTAATTAGGAATCACAAAGCCCCTTCTGTTCTTTGTCAAATATGCTTAAAATAGGATTGCCTGAGCTTTAGGGATTTTAGAGTTATGATGACTGGGGTCCACCTTATTTATTTTATTTTCCTACAATCAGATTTTTGCCTGCTAATATTTTTAGACTGACAAAGAATCCTTGACTAAACTGGGGTCAGGCTTCTCCAAGTTCTCGTTCTGATTAGGCTCTGTACTTGGTCTTTGTCTTTGGTGTGTTTAGTCCAGTTTCTGCATGAATCCTGCTGAATCAGTTCAATGAAAAATCTCCCAGCCTCAATATCTGATCAAATTTCTTATCCCTCACTCTCAATATCACCCTGGCCTACCTTGAGCAGGAATCTCCCTACTCTTACATTAACTCATACTAATTTTTCACCCACTGATCCCCATCTGTCCTTGTTGTATTTAAAGTTTAGCTTGATCTCTCTCCTGCTTCAAAGGCACCTCTGCAGTCGTCCTCTTCTTGGATAAAGTTTCTTTACCATCTTTAACAAGTGTCTGAAGGATTTTTCTCTAACAAAACCAAGGCAGAAATAAAGTTGAGTATGTACAAGAGGTTCATACCCTTGCCTTTACAAGATAAGGAGTCTTACCCTTGACCTCATGAAACACTGAAATTCTTTTATGTGTCAGGCCAACACTAGAGACTAGGAATCTAAGATGAGCAGTTCTTATATCCATAAAATATGCCTATACATAAAAGATGACAATGTTGAATTTTACCTGAGCCATGTACTTCTGAAAAACAGTGAAGGTTAGAGAAATCAGAAATCCCCTGCAGAGGGGAAAAGTTTTCTTTCTCCACCTATCACAAGGTTCACGGCTGAAATCTCTATTAACTAAAGACAGATTAACAAGGGAAACACATACACATTTATTTAATATAAGTTTTACATGACACAAGAGCCTTTAGAAATGAAGACTCCAAGAAAGAGGGGAATCTGTGTATTTCTGTGCTAAGTTTGATAATGAGTGGTCAGTCATGCAGAAGTGTAATGGAACAGAGAGGGTATGATGTAATGGTAATATACTGCGGGGTATCTTAGTCAATTTTCTGCTGCTAAAGCAGAATACCACAAACTAATCTATTAAAAAAAAAAAGTTTACTTGGCTTATAGTTCTGGAGGCTGGGAAGTCAAAGAGCATGCTACCAACATCGGGTGAGGGCTTTTGTGCTGCATTATATCATGGTAGAGGGGCAAATGAGCATGTGAGACAAAGAAAAGAAATATAAACAAAGTTATCTTTTTTATTAGGAAATCACTCAAATGATAACTAATTCACTCCTGAGATAACAGCATTAATCTGTTCATAGGGGCAGATCCCTCATGACCTAATCAACTCTTAAAGATCTCACTTCCCAACACTGTTACAGTGACAATTAACTTTCAACATGAGTTTTGGAAAGGATATTCAAACTGCAGCATTCTGTGCCTCGTTCTTCAAAATATTCTTCTCACATACAAAATACATTAATTCCATGCCAATAATCCCAAAAGTGTTAAGTCATTCTAGCATCAGCTCAAAAGTACAAAGTCCAGAGTCTCATTTAAAACAGATTTGGGTGAGACTCAAGGCATAATTTATCCCAAAGCAAATTCCCTCCAGCTATGAGCTTGTGATGTCAAAACAAGTTATATACTTCCAAAATACAATGATGAGATAGGCATAGGGTAGACATTCCCATTCAGGTATTTGATATAGCAACAATCCCACTGTCAGTACCAATGTGATGTCTTAGTCCATTTTCTGCTGATATAACACAATACCACAGACTGGATAACTTACACAGAAAATAAGCTTATTTGGCTCATGTTTCTGGAGGCTGGGAAGTACAAGAACATTGTGCCTGTGTTTGGCAAGGGCAAAGTGCTGTGTCATAACATGGTGGAAGGGCAAGTGATCATGTGAGATAGAAGGAATTGAGCTAGACTCATTCTTTTATCAGGAGCCTACTCATGTAATAGCTAACCCCCTCAAGCGATAAGTAACCCACTCCCCTGATAATGACACCAATCCAATCATGAGGGTGACCTCATCACCTCTTAAAGGCCCCACCTTCCAAAACCATTACAATGGCAACTAAATTTCAACATGAGTTTTAGAGGAGACATTCAAGTTATATTGAGGGGTACTTAGCAAGGCCTATTTGTTCAATATCTTCTTGGCATATCTGTGTCTTCTGAGATAAGAATGTTCCTGTTCTCAAGGAATAGGGAGGGTACTTCTGGAATGAAGGCTTTATAGCTTGCTTTAGAGGAAACTTGGAGAATTCTTTTATAGCCTGAATCAAGGGAGAAGGGCAGAAGAAGGTCAGGGGGACCTTCCTGATTCTGTTGTTTTCTGAAATGCCAAGGAGTCATGTTTTGTGGTAGTGTGTCCTTAACCCCATCAACCTGCACCTTTTTATGTTCTAGAAAATAGTTTACTGGAAATAACTACGCTTCCCCATAAGACTTAGATAAGTCTCACTGATGGCTTATTTGCCTATTGCAAGGCCAGACAGAGGCCCTCCAAATTTTCATTTTTTTACCCCTAAATGATTAGCTGAATTTGTTGTCCCCACTGATTACTGGAAACAAAGTTCTTATTAAACAGATTTCGATTAAGATTCTCTCCTTCCACCAGGCTCCTAAACTTGGTCCGCCCTTAGCCTGAACCAGCATACAGCTCCTTACGAAAAATGGGAAACTTGGCTGGCCTCAGAATAAAATATGGCTTGATCTACTATCAAATCCCACTATCCTTCCATCTTACTTCTGTAGCACCTGTTTCTATCCACATTTGTTAACTCTTCTCTGTAGAAGAAAACCCCTTTTTGCCTAACCTTTGAAGCAACCAGATCTATGTCAAAGTATTCTCACCATTGCAATAGTTCTCTTTTCTTCTATTCCATTAGCCTCTTCCTTGCTTGGAGTAATCCTTTTGATAAAGTCTTCCTTATTAAGTCTGGATTTGTTTTATTTGACAAAGGCTGACAAGGTTGCCCCCCAAATAATTTGTATTTATTTTTATTTGTGGATTGTTAGGGGAACTAGTTTTCTGTAGGCTCCCCGTGCAATTTACTATTTTTAGGCCAGGCTTGGTGGCTCACACATGTTATCTCAGCACTTTGGGAGGCTGAGGTGGGAGGATTGCTTGAGCCCAGGAGTTCAAGACCAGGCTAGGTAACATAGCTAGGTAACACAGACACCCATCTCTACAAATTTTTTATTTAAAAAGTTAGCCAGTTGTGGTGGTGCATGCCTGCATTCCCTGCTACTCGGACTGCTGAGGCAGGAGGATCACTTAAGCCCGGGAGGTTAAGGCTGCAGTGGGCCGTGATCATGCCACTGCTTGCCAGTCTGGGCGTCAGAGTGAGACTCTGTCTCTAAATAAATAAATACATACATACCTATTGTATATATCAACTAACTGTATGTTGATGTTGGGAGAAGAGACTACTGTGTAATTCTCTCAGGGATTATCTGCTTTCTGTAGTAGGAACTACCTTTAAAGTAACTGGACAGAAGACACTCATTTTTTTTTTTTTTGAAAGCTTTCTGTTGTTTATTTGGCTATGGTAGATTTAAGTGAAGAACTTTGCTAGCCCTCATAAGCCTTAGGTGATCTTGGCACAGCTGTCATTCTCTCTCTCTCTCTCTATATATATATGTATATATATACACGTCTATATATATACACACACACACACTTTAAGTTCTAGGGTTCATGTGCACAACGTGCAGGTTTGTTACGTATGTATACATGTGCCCCAGCAGAAGAGACTCTTCTAAAAGACTCTTCAGAGCTGTGTGAAATCAGAGAAAAATGGATAGACTGCTTGACAAATACCTAAATCTTTTACACATTTAGAATTTACTAAGAATTGTGAGAGAATTTCATGATGACATTGCTGGAGATTGGATACCATCTACTTCAAAAGGAAGAAGAAGAAAGCATTACTTATTCAGGTCATTCAGAACAAGGGATTCTTATAAGACAAACTGACACAAAAGTGCTTCCTGAGACAGATGTCAACTTCTGGTAAGTTTTACAGTAGGAAGGTTTCATTTGCAACTGTTTTCATTAAACAGCAAGAGCCTTTGAGTCATTGCTTGGGGTAATTCTAAGAGAAAAGACTTAAGAGAACATGATATGTAAATGTAGAGTGGGCTGGCTCATTGATTCAATCAGTATGTAAACCAAGTGCCCTTTATGTTGTTTAGTATAATTACTGCCTAGAAACACCAGAACTCCCACCAAGCTGCAGTCCTTGAGTTTTTAGTCAACATGCTAAATTCTAGCACTTGCCTGTTTTTGCTATTGGCTTCCCTACTGAGTGCACGGAGAAACATAGGTTGAATACCAGCTATGCCTGGGGCAAGATGTTGATTACCTCACAGTCAGAAGCAAAATAAACTATCTGCAGATATATCAGAGAACAAAAAGATTGACTTTGAAACAATGAGGAAATTTGCAATTAGGCAATTTCTATCTCCCTTTTCAAAGCCAGACTTTGCTCTGCATTATTCATTTTGTATCTGTGTCTATTGACTTTAGCTTATTATAAAGCTTTCTATATTTTGATACTATGGTTACGTAAGGGTAAGCTTATTTATTACTTTTGTCTCTTAATTGAATGTCAATCATTTTCCATTAAAAAAATGGCACACTTTGTAACTTCACTGACTTTTCCTCTTCTGCTCTTATATTTTAGTATATACATTTCCTTTTATTTTACTATTGATAAAGTCATTATAAATCAAACCAATTGCAGCAAAACAGGAAATGGTTGACATTTTCTATCCCAAAGACTCATTCATAATTTCTCAATTACATGCAGTTTAAATACATAGCATCCAATCTGCAGTCTTTGAAATGGTGCCAAATTCCATCTGCTTTCCTGCATATTGCTATAGTTGTTTCTGAACAAGACTGAGAGAGGAATACAGAGAAAACTAACTTGAACACAAACCTCTCTCAACAGAACCTTATTGTTGCAATTTTCTGTTCAATAACCTTCTCTTACATAAATGCACAGTTCTATTGATTTCTATATCCGGCTGCTTAATAACCTCCACTAGAAACCTATGAGCATTTATTTTTTCATTCATGCCAGGGAGATCTGATACCTCTTCCTACATCGTCTCAAATTCATAAAAGGTCAATTCTGACAGATTGCGAACAAAATTGCCATATGTAAATGTGGACATAAATCTTGATCCTTCTGATGTAATTTTTAGGTAACAACTCAAAATTCTACCCAAAAGTTTAAATAATTTATGTTACTCTTTGAGAAAGTAAATCTAAAATTTTTCAAAACATAGTGTCATTGGTAAACCATCTCTATTTTAATATTTCAGCTTTTCTTTAAGATTCCCTGTTTTCTTTCCTGCTGATATCATTGATTTTCCAGGATGCTTATGGTGTAATACATAATGTATACCTGAAATTTTAAAAATAGGTATGACTTTAGGCATAGTAGCACATGCCTGTAATATCAGCTACTTGGGAGATTGAGGTAGAAAGATCACTTGACCCCAGGGGTCCAAGAACAACCTGGCCACTGTAGCGAAATCCCACATAAAATATATATAACCACATTGATCGGACTTGGAGTTGACAGAATTTAACATTCCTTCAGAAAATTATACGTATTCTAATGCTAAAGTCTGCCATCCTACAGACATTTTGGACAAAGGAAACAAATGGAAAAATGTCTTATTCTTTATGTATTCAGGCTAAAGTCATGATAAAGTTATTATATAAACATAATCTCCAACACATTCTCTGTTGGACTCTGTTTTAGTCTGCTTAGACTACCATGACAAAGTATCTTAGAATGGGTAATTTATAAACAACAGGTATTTATTGTTCACAGTTTTGGAAGCTGGGAAGTCCAAGATCAAGACATCAGCATATTCAGTGTCTGATGTCTGATAAGGTCCTGCTCTCTTACATGACGGAAGGGGAGAATGCTGTGTTCTCAAATGGTGGAAAGGGCAAGGCAGCTCCCTTCAACATCTTTTATAAGGGCATTAATCCCATTTACTCATTTCCCAAAGGCCTAACTGGTAGGGACAAACTGCCCTAAAAAGCTTCTTGGTATTGTCAACACTCCACCCAAACGTCTCTGTGCTGCCCACTTTTCTCTTACATCTTTTTACATTTCTAAGCCCTTATCTAGGTGCCCTGGTGAAGCCAGCAGACTTCACCTATCAGGCCTTGGTGCTATAAAGCAAACCTCAATTACAAACTATGCAGACCGCACAGGGGTAGGACATGGGAAGCATTAATGAACTTTACCTACACCCTCCGGCACCATAAATATCACAAGGTGATATGTGGCAGAGTTAACCAACAAATAAACAATAGGGTCTCTCTCCCTCATATAAACCCCTCATTTTGTAAGCTCAGGGCTGCCTCCTCTGTCTGTAATGGAGCAGCCTGCAGGTTAAATAGAGGCTTCATGAACTTGGGTCTCTCTCTCTCATTTTTTCCTGAACTTGAGTCTCTCTCTCTCAATTTTTCCTGAACTTGAGTCTCTCTCTCTCATTTTTTCCTGAACTTGAGTCTCTCTCTCTCATTTTTTCCTGAACTTGAGTCTCTCTCTCTCTCATTTTTTCTCTAGGCTAACCTCACGCTAACCTTTTAATACTATTGCATTGATGGGTTAGTCGGGGGACTTAGGTTTCAAAACAAATTTTGGCAGGATACTAACATTCAGACCATAGCAGACTCACAACAAAGCTCTGCCATTCCTTACAAAAGACATGTGGTTGCTGGCAAAAGTATCTGGATATTTTCTCCTTAGTTTTAAAACTTTTGTTTATTTCTTATCTGTTTTATTAAGATGTTAAAAAGAAATATTAAATATTGGCAGCACATATTCCTTGTATGATTACTTCCACTTTTTAGATGACTCTAAACTCTTGGCCCCTTAAGTTGGATTTCTGCTAACATTCTCCTTATGCAAATATTTTTAGGTCTTCCACAAGTCTTTTGGACTTGCCATAACATTTTGTCTCTTGTTTTTCTAGAAGTATCAGTCTCCTCCTGGAGGTCCCTTTACTGCAATGTTTTCTGTGGCAGCACAGAAACTCTGTTCATTCGTGTTAGCAACAATTTTTAAGTATGGTATGAAATCTTTTGGAATATTCCATACTGGTTTTACCAGTATAGAAGTTGCAGTCATAATTTTCTATTCCTGAGCTAGCTCACCATAAGTTTCAACCCAGTATAGACTTCAGGCCAGAAACTTAGGTTTGCAAGAAATACTGCATTCTTTCATTTTTTTTTTTATATGACTACACGTGACTTTGATTCTAAGCCCTTATCCTGTAGGCTGGTAAGATATTCAAACTTTGTTATGCTTTGGGCTTTCCTCCATCCCCAAAGATGACAGGGTTTTATTGAGTGCTGCTGATTCTCAATGGGGAAGGAGTAGGTATCCTCTGGTAATGGTCACAGGAGTGAACACTAATACATCTCTTTTGCTCATCTCCATAGCCCACTTAGAGCCAGCTCCTCTTGGGACACAGAGGTATTTCATTAAGCTGGGTACTCCAATGTCCAGGTTCTCTCTTTTCAAAAATGTCACACAGATTTTTATCTTGCTACCTTTCTGAAGTGCTGCCAGGGAGCAGGGCCAGCTCCCTACTGATCCAGGATCCACAATCTTATCCCTTGCTACCCTGGAACCCTAGTCTCCACATTGCACATGCAAATTTTGGAAGTCTTAAGTGTGAAATTTCTGTTGGCTACTTCTGCTTTCCACACTGCCAGAACCTCCCTTGCTGGCACAGAGATAAAATAGAGAGGGAAAAAAATCTGTAACTCAAAAATGCATCCAAACTCACATAAAATATCTTTTGGTTATCCTTCTGTAGTGAAAACTGTGCTCATAACTGAGATCTTCCTATAGCATTGAAATTCTTCTTCCAGCTACTAGGAGTACAAATAGTTTTCAGCTGTCTAATCTTTCTAGGAATTTCTCTTAGCTTGCAATCACTCGAAAATGTATTCTTTCCCTCTGCACAGACAAAATACAATCCACTGAGACCACAGCATTGCAGTAGAGAAAGAGTTTAATTAATGTGAGGTCAGCCCATGTGGGAGAAGGCTTCCTCAAGACAAATCAGTTTTCCCAAAGGCTCAGAGGCTGGGTTTTATATGGACAATTTGGTGGGCAGGGGGCTAAGAAATGGGTGCTGCTGATTTGGTTGAGGATGAATCATAGGGGTGTCGAAAACTGTCCTCTTGCACTGAGTTCACCTGTGTGTGGGGCCACAGGATGAGTTGAGTCATGAGTCTAGCTGGGGTCAGTCTGAAAAATCTCTTTAAAAAAAACAATCTCAGGTTCTATAATAGTGATGTTATCTATAGGAGCAATTGAGGTCACAAATCTTGTAACCTCTGGCCACATGACTCCTGAGCAGTAAGGCATTATAGAATCCACACATACATTTTAGCAGAATTCAGGCGTCTGTCATACTTATATTCTTGTTGCTTTTCATTAATCTTACAAAGACAGTTTTCAGTCCCTGAGTAAGGAGGGAGATTAGTTTTAGAGAGAAACTACTATCATTTCTGCTTTCAAGTTAAACTATGAACTCAATTCCTTCTAGAGTTAGCTTGACCTATGCCCAGGAATGACCATGGACAGCTTGGAGGTCAGATGCAAGATGGAGTCAACCATACCAGATTTATCTACGGTCGTAATGTTGCAAAAGTGTTTTCAAGCTGAACAGGACCACGTTGCTGGAGGTCATACTCCTTCTCAGGGGCAATCTGCAGTCAATCAGAGATCAAACCCAGCCCCCTTGCTTCAACTCAGGGCATATTTCAAGGGCTTTAGAAGCTTTAGAGTTCTTATGGGGTTAGCTGATCTCTTTCTGTGATTGAATAAGGGCCCAACGTCTCCCTCTGCCTAGTCCGGCTTTCTTACGTTTCACATAGATAATGACCTTGAAGACATTCCTCATTACACGTCCTGCAGGCTAATCTCCTCTTAGTGTTCTTTAGGGAAACTGACCTGCGTCAAGTCGGTTCCTTGTTGAGCTGATTTTTCTACTCCTTTCATTTAAAGGTATGGGATATAAAAACATGCCACACCTAATGTAATGATCTCAGATAATTCAAAGACTTATTACTTACTTGGTCATTTGTGTTGGGGCACAGAAAGTGATACTACAAAATATGAAGCGTGGGCACGCTGATTGCTTTAAATTAAAGAAAACTTAAAGCCCTCAGAAATAAGTCTCAGAAGCAAGGTCTCTCTATGATCTTTCTTCTGTCTCTCTGATTCTCTTTCTTTCTGAAGCACAAGAAGGGAGACAGTCTCTCTGGGATTTCCTTATCTGACTAAGAAAGCTTCTTTCCAAAAGAAATTCAATTGTTTCAGTATTCTCTTCCCTGGGAATCTCATTCAATAACCAGGAAGGATTAGCTACCAGAGTAGAGAAGAGAATGAGAGTCTTCCCCATATCCAGGCAGACTTTTTATCTATTTTTCTGTGGCAGCTCAAAGAGAATACCTGGAAAGCTTTATCTGCGTCATAAGACCGTCTTTGTTCACCACGAAGTCCTGCCATCTCTCCCAGAACTCAGAGGAACTTTGTTGCAAGCCATTGGTTTTTGGGCTCATTTATTTCCCTTGAAAATCATGTACTCCTATGCCTCCCATCTCAGCTTCCTCTATGAAGAAAAATATATACGCATCTAGATCTCATTGGGTTTTTGGGTAATCATTCTCCTATGACTTCTCCATGTTTATGCACGTGGAGTAATTTTTTAACTTTTTAATTTTATTTTTTTTGAGACAGAGTCTCACTGTGTTTCCCAGGCTGAAGTGCAGTGGCATGATCATGGCTCACTGTAGCCTTGATGCCTGGGTTCAAGCAATCCTCCTACGTTGGCCTCCCAAAGTGCTGGGATTACAGCATAAGCCACCATGCCCAGCATTTAAAAAAATTTATATTCCTTTTCCTCCTATTAATCTGCATTTTGTCATTTCATTTTCAGTGAACCTTCAGAGGTCAAAGGGGAAGCTTTCCTTCCTCGAGTCCACATAGGCAAAACAAAGTGAGATCCTGCTGAATGGTTTAGACAAATGTCATTTTGCAGAAGCAACTTATTGTGCCCAAATTTAATTCTCTGCACAACTTCTCATTCTCTTTCCCATGACACATTTCTCATAATCTTGACATTTGGGTCCTTTGGCATATATGTCTGATACCTTTAGTCCTGAATCCATTTGGAATTCTTTCTGATTATTTCTAAAACCAGAATAAAACCAGAACTTTTTTTTTTTTTTTTTTTTTTGCCTCTACTCCATGTATTTTGACTTATTCTCAAGTCATCACCCCTTATATGCCTATTCAACTGATGTCTTTTGGGTTCTTCTCATGGGAGCTCCCTGTCCCTGAGTGATCTTTTCCTGATTCTGGGTTAACCTATGTAACACGTTACCAGGAATCTGTGTGTCTATCTTGCAACATGGAGAAGATGAAGAGAAGGAATTCGGCTTTATGGGACTGGGCATGGCTTTTGAAACGGGTGATAGAAGTACACACAGGAAGGCAATGTGCATCAACAGGATGCTGGTCTCCTGGGAAAGGGTTTGCCCAGACAAAACATGGAACAAAACAGAAACCATGCCAGAAAATTTAGACGGAAAAAAAATGGGACAAAGTGCTACAGATTCTCAAAGCCTGTGGTCATTGCTGAAACACCAAATACTATAACTGGTGGCCAGACACAGTGGCTCACGCCTGTTATCCCAGCACTTTGGGAAGCCAAGACAGGTGGATCATTTGAGCTCAGGATTTTGAGACCATCCTGGCCAACATGGTGAAACCTGCCTCTAACAAAAATACAAAAATTAGCCGGACATGGTGGTGTGCACCTATGGTCCCAGCCACTTGGGAGGCTGAGGTGGGAAGATCACTGGAGCCTGGGAAGTCAAGGCTGCAGTAAGTTGTGATTGAGCCACTGCACTCCAGCTTGGGTGACAGAGACCCAGTCTCAAAAAACAAACAAACAAACAAAACAAAACAAAAAAACACGAAAACAAAACTATACCTGTTATCTAATTAGAAGCATCAGAGTCAACCTCAAAGTCCTCTCAAGAGTAGGGAAGTCCTGGCGTAGAAGTATTATTCTTATTTAAAGTCTTGCTGATTGGGTGGTGTATTAGTTCACTCTTAAACTTCTATGAATACATACCTGAAACAGTAATTTATAAAGAAAGGAGGTTTAATTGGCTCATGGTTATGCATGCTGTACAGGAAGAATGGCTGGGGAGGTCTCAGGAAACTTACAATCATGGTGCAACGCAAAGCAGGCGCGTCTTACATAACTAGAGCAGGAGAAAGAGATAGAAAGGGGGAGGTACTACATGCTTTTAAACAACCAGATCTCATGACAACTCACTCATCACTGTCATGAGATTAGCAAGGGGGAAACCTGCCCCCATGATCTAATCACCTCCCAGCAGGCCCCTCTTAACATGGAAGATTGCAATTTGACTTGAGAGTTCAGGGACACAAATCTAAACCATATCGGGTGGTTTGAGAGGTGTCTATCAATTTGGCCTGGGAATTAGGACATAAACAATTTTCAGGAGGAAGATTATAGATCACACACACATAATAACCTAGTGGTAGAAAAAGGACTCCAAACTATTTTGTTAATTAAAAAAAGGGGGGGGTTTGTATAAAGTGTGCTACCAAACTCTTTGAAGCAGTCCTTCCTTCTAATTCCCTTCTCATGTCAAAGAATGTGTTGCAGTTGATTACTTTGTGGTAGTTTCCACATTGGTAGGCAATTTGTGTAGAACACAGCATAAGATTACAAAATCAGAGACTTACTGTAAATTCTACTAAAATTCAAATTATTCAGCTCAACTTACTTCTCCTCCTCCCGTTCAGGCACAGAACTATTCTATTACCACATTTAAATTTCTCTTTTCCTTTAGATATTCTTTGTGTCAATTTCTTAAACGGACACTGTAATGCCTTCTTCCAATTAATTCATGGAACTATACTTCTAATCAATTTCATCCATTTAAAACAGTGAGCAATTGTGTGCAAAAGGTGAAATTTCTCCTTCAAGATCTGCGTTTTTCCATTCTGAGAAAAGTATTTGCATGTGACACAGTGGGCTGCAGTATGTTTTAATTCAGGGATGACAACATTCTTTGCTGGTTGTTAACTTATAGTAGACCAAAAAAAAAAAAAAGCAAAAAGAGAATCATGAGAGAGAAAAGTAGGGAGAATTAGCAAAGACAAAGAGATTGATAGTGCCTTAGGGAAATAAAATTTAGAAGAGTTGTTCTGCTTAAAATATTTCTAAGAAATAATAACAGATTCCAAAGAATGGATCTTGGTTAGTTAAATTTCAACATCTTTTGGGAGGAGAAACATACAGGCATCGGTGCTTCATCACGTCACCTAAATCAAAATCAAATTTGTATGTATATGTGACTGACTCTGACAGGCCATTAGAACTATTGTAGCTTTAAAATTTGTCTTAATGTCTGGTTCAATGCCTATTATTCTTTAATATTTGTAAGGTGCTTAATTCGAGACTTAACATGGCACACAGTGTGAACACAATAAATTATAGCTATTATTTTTTTCTGGACTTACTTTATAGCTTCATCTTTCTATTTTCGTATATGAATTGTCAAATAATTTGATCAGAGTTTTAAAAGTATTGTTAATTACTGCAAGCAATTAATTTGAATTGATGTCTTTCAATCAACATGGTAAAGAACAGAAAGGAGAGGAAAAACTATGAAATAACTGGATTGGAAATGAGCAATGTAGAAAAAAAAATCATTTACTACATTTAGAAAACATTGTTTTTGAGGAAATTAATAGTATAAAACTTCCTCATACCAGAAAGTCTCAAGAAGGAACATAAAGATTCTGCATGACAAATTTTGAAATACCATCTATCTTATTTGTTCCTTAAACCCTTTAGTTCCATTCATAAGGTGCTTATGGCTGTGTGTGTGGCAGGCATGTGGGGTGCTGTAGAGATACAGGGGAAAGAGTTTGAGTAGGGCAATATACAGTTCTTTTCTCTTTTCAGAATGCCCTTGACAAATTAACATTCTCAAATCAGTTGACTTGTTTGAATGCACCACATTGGCATTCTAATTCAAATGGGAGAGAGGTGATTGACTGAATAACTCAAGATTGAAGGAGGCATTGGAGAAACATTTTATGGTTGACCATGGATACCAGGTCCCCTCGCTTTTTATTTTATTTTTTTTCCTTTTAGTTTTGATTCAACACAATCCATTAGACTGCCACAATTCACACCTGCTTGTTATTTATTTAGTGAGCTCTATTGAGTCCTTGGACTTGTGGGCAACTCATCTTGACTTGAGAGACTGCCTTGCTAAGGGCAGAAATGTTAATATAGATTTTGGCCCCTCAAGCAAGAAAGCACTTTAAAATGTCGCAGCCACTAAATGATTCAATTAGTCTAACCTCCCACCTGCCCTTTTTAAGAAGAAAAAAGACTCCTTTGCCACAGCAATAGTCCAAGACCAGCCCCTTTGTCCACACTCTGCATGAAGTGGAGTTTTTCCAAGTTGAAAGGATTTGTAGGTCAGATCTGTGGGTACGAAAATGAAGAAAAGGATTACTGATTATCTGAGGCCAATGCTTTATGAAATGATTTGAACTGTTGTACCATCTGACCCTGCACTACTAGATTATAAAGTGTTCACAAAAAAAGGAAAAAAATCTAGTATCTTGTGTCAGTGCTTTGACAGCTTTTATGATAAGAGTTGGGTTTACTAACAAATTGTGGATTCCCAGCCCTTTTCACTGCACAGTAATTTCCAGGCAGTTTAAAACCGCTTCTGGCCTGCCCTCTCTACTTGAATCTACTGCTGAGTCTAAAAGCCTGTCTTGATTCCCCTGTGTTTATTACAGATTCTTTTCCATTTGAAGAATCAATACTAAATGCAGACACAGACAGACGGCATTTTACACTTGGTATTTGGAACAATGGGAGGGCGTCATTTATCAGTACATTTTCAGGCACCAGAAAATTATAAGGCAAAATAAATTTGTAGGTTAAACAACTTTTCAGTTACAGAGATTATGGCACATCAGTTTCTAACTAGAGATATATAGGTAGACACAGAAAACCTTGATAAAAATGTAAAAACTCTTTGAAATGAACTAGCATTGTTAGTATTATAAAACTGAGGAAAATACTTTTTCTGCTTGCTTCAGTACCTTTCAAGAAGCCTAGAAGCAAGAGATGTTCAAAAATTAACATTGTGGGATGACATTTCCAAAATTTTTTATTGAAAAAAATAATGGGTATTGTGACTCAGCTTCTTTTAAAGTTTTACATTTGGTGCACATCTGAAAAATTGACTAGTTTATAGTCAATGTGAGACACTGGTAAGCTTATAAAATGTTTCCACTTTTATACCCTCAATTCAAACAATATTTATCTATGCTTTCCATAATCTGTCACTCTGCAAGGCACTGGGAACACAAATGGTCTCATTAAAATACTCCTTTCAAAATGTTGTTTACTCTGAACAGACATTGGAAGAGGTTTCCAGCTAAACAGTGTGACTGAATAAAGAATAAAGGGATAGAGTAACAAAACACTGAACTTGGAAATGCGTTATTGTATTTTTAATTTGGTATTTAATGTATCTATCAGATGCCAATGAAGTCTGCTTTCCGTATGTCTAAATCATGTCAACACATCAAGTACATCCTAATTCATGTAATTTTAAACATATAATTTTAAAAGTATAATTGAGAATTTAAACTAAAAAAAACATTTAGTTCTTATTCTTTTACCCATTAGGGATGAAATTTAAGACTGAAAAGAATCTGAAATTGTACGTTTTATTTCACTGTACACCTAAGTATTATTTTAGATTCCTCAGCCAAAATGCTCCCCAAATAGGCACAGATCATATTTCTGAAAAGAGAAAAGAAAACCAGCATTTTGCAATCTCATACTACATACTAGGCCATATGCTACGTGATTTGAATATGTTACATTATTTAAATCTTACAACCATGACATGCGTAAGGTGTTTCACTCCTCATTTCTCAACATGAGGATACTAAAGGTCAGATTAATTAAGTAATCTGCTTCTGCACCTACACTTAGTAGGAGATGGAGCTGAAAAACAAACCGAGAACTCTGATACTAATTAAAGTCATGCAGAGCTTAATGATGGGGATACCTTCTGAGAAATGTGGTGTTAGGCAATTTTGTCGTGCAAACATCAGAGGATGTACTTACACAAACCTGGATGGTATAGCCTGCTGCACATGTAGGCTGTATGGCATAACCTATTGCTCCTGGGCTACAAACCTATAGAGCATGTTATTGTGTAATGAATATTGCAGGCAATTGTAACACAATGCTAAGTATTTGTGAATTTAAACATATTTAAGCATGGAAAAGGTAAAATAAAAAAAAAATCATGTTATAATTTTGTGGGACCACCATTGTATATGCAGTCCATCAATGACTAAAACACCATTATAGGGTGCATGAATGTACTAACAGTGGGCTCTCCGTATCAGTGGGTTCCAGATTTGTGAATTCAACAACCATGGATTAAAAAAAAAAATTAAAAAGGACAGTTGCATATGTACCAAACAGACATTTTTCTTCGCAGACTTCTTGACATTATTCTCCAAACAATATAGTATAACAACTCTTGACAGCATTTACAATGTACAGTTGACCCTTGAACAATATGGGTTTGAGCTGCGGTTTCACCTCTATGTAGATTTTTTCTGCTTCCGCCACCCCTGAGAGAGCAAGACCAACCTCTCCTCTTCCTCTCATACTCAGCATACTCCATGTAAAGATGATAAAGACCTTTATGATGAGCTACTTCTGCTTAATGCATCGTAAATATATTTTATCTTTCTTAATTATTTTCTTAATAACATTTTCTTTCTCTAGGTTACTTTATTATGGGAATACAGTATATAATACATATAACACACCAAATATGTGTTAATTGACTATGTTATTGATAAGGCTTCTGGTTGACAGTAGGCTATTAGATAGTTACATTTTGGGGGAGTCAAAAGTTACACATGAATATTTGACTGTGTGGGGGTCTGTGTCCCAACACCCACATTGTTAAAGGGTCAACTGCACTCTTATAATTAATCTAGAGATGATTTCAAGTATATAGCAAGATGTGTGTAGGTTGTAGACAAATACTACCCCATTTTATACAAGGGATTTGAGCATCCTTGGGCTTTGGTATCTGTGGGGGATCCTAGAACCAATACCCTAGGTACCAAGAAACAACTGTACTTCCTTGGGTCCAAAAATACACTTTTGAGAAAAAAACTTGTAATATGTCCATTTTGGGATGGCCAACCAGGAGGTGAAGGCATCATTTGTTCAAAGTGTACTTTTAGGCCCGGCACAGTGTGTTACGCCTGCAATCCCAGCATTTTGGGAGGCCCAGGTGGGTGGACTACTTAAGGTCAGGAGTTCGAAACCAGCCTGGCCAACATGGTAAAATCTCGTCTCTACTAAAAATACAAAAATTAGCGGGGCGTGATGGTGCGTTCATGTAATCCCAGCTACTCGGGAGGCTGAGGCAGGAGAATCACTTGAACCTGGGAGATGGAGGTTGCAGTAAGCCGAGATTGCACCACCACACTCCAGCCTAGCCAACAGAATGAGACTCCATCTTAAAAAAAAAAAAAAAAAAAAAAAGTGCACCTTTCATTATATTACAAGTATTTCACAAATGCAACTTAAAATAGAACTCATCTAAAAATCAAACTACATTTGCGAAGATTATGAAAACAAGAGAATTCTAACATGGCTGACTCCATTTTGCTTCTAGCTTCACAGGCTGGCTGTCCTCACTCATTCCTGGGCATAGGCTGAGCTAACAATGAGAGGAATTTAGTTTATAGTTTAACTTTGAAGCAAGGATGATAATAATCTCTCGCTAAAACTGATCCCCTCCTTGCTTGGGGTCTGAAATCACCTTTGTAAAATTAATAAAAGGCCACAGGGTTAGAATTATGTGAAGGGCCTGAATTCTGTTGATATTCAGCCATTGTTCCCTAGCTTGTTTTCCTAAAATTTCTTATTGCTCAGGAGTCATGAAGCCAGAGGTTACAAGATTTGTGACTTCTCCAATTGCTCCTATAGATAACATCACTATTAGAGAACATAAGATTGGTCTTTGAGATGTTTTTAAGACTTTAACATTCTGGCAACCAATTGACTCCACCTAGACCAGTGATTCATGACCCAAGTGGTCTCCTGATCTCCACCCAGAGACTGACTGAGTGCAGGAGGACCATTTCCACACCCTTATGATTTCATCCACAACCAATCAGCAGCACTTCTTCCCTAGCTCCCTGCCCACCAAACTATTCTTGAAAAGTCCTAACCTCTGAACCTTCAGAGAGACTGGTTTGAGTAATAAACTCTGCTTTCACTTGGCTAGCCCTGTGTTAAACTCTTTCCTTTCTGCAAAAACAAAAACAAAAAACCTTGCTGTTCTTAGTGCATTGGCTTTTTCTGGGCAGTGGGCAAGATGAACCCACCAGGTGATTACAATAGGTGCCTTAATATTGCTTGAGGATCACATTGATCAATCAATTCTGTCAATTCTGTCAATTCAGTCATTCCATCTGTCTCTTTTACTTTTGACATTTCAGGGCTCTTTAGGTAACTTTGACAAAACTTCACAAAGATCTAACTTCTTAAATTTATGTGTTTCTCAAATTTCCCTTATAGGTGAAAAAAAAATCTCATTCAAGAAAAATCATATAAAATTATAGCAGAAGATTCTACTTTGTACCAAGTGCTTCTTATTTTGCTTAGACAATCAGTTCTTGCTGGCTTACGCTAAATTGCTGACTTATGCTAAACTATATAAACTTACACGAAGTTATTCAAATGTCTACAAAACTCAGGGACACATTTTACTTATGTTTACTGGTTTATTATAAAGGCTGTTATAAAGGATACAGATGAACAGCCAGATGAAGAGCTACATAGGGCAGGATCTGAAAGAGTTCTGAGTGCAGGAGCTCCTGTCCTTGTGATGTTGGGGTGCACCACCCTCCCAGCCTGTGGAAGACGAACCCGGAAGCTCATCAAAACTCATTGTTCAAGAATTTCTTATAGAGCTTTAATCTCTAGCCCTAGCCTCACCACCCCTTCTTGGAGGTGCCTGGGTGGGGCTAAAAGTTTCAACCACTTAATTATTTGGTCTTTCTGGTGGCCAACCCTATCCTGAGACTATCTAGGGGCCCAGCCCGAGTCACTTCATTAGCATAAACGTAGGTGTGATAAAATGGATTTATATAGGACGAAATATATTTTTATTACTTAGGAAATTCCAATAGTTTTAGGAGCTCTGTTCAAAACCTAAATAATGTAACAGAACATACTCCTTTCACCCTTATCATTTAGGAAATTCCAAAGGTTTTAGGAGCTCTGTACCAGGGACGTGGGATGAAGACCAAGTATATATTTCTTAATATACACCCAGTAAACTGATTACTCTCTCATAAAACACAGATAATCTTTCTCAACTTATAATCAACAAAATAAGGTAGAAACAATTTCATTTTAACCTTATGCCAGACATTAAACATTCTAAATGTTGGTAGAAGTAATAATAATAATTACAACTAACCCAACCACAACCTCTACTACTACCTGTCTGAACACTTGGCATACCAGACCTGTTCAAAATACTCTACCTGCTTTATCTCATTCTGTCCTTATAATATTTTTAAATAGAAAGTACCATTAGGAAACTTGTTTTATAGGGGATGAAGGAGCTCAAGCCTCACAGGGTTTAAAAAACTTGTCTTAAATAAAAGAGGAAGTAATTTCCTATCTGTATGTCAGAGAACCTTCCTCAAGAAAATTAACTGTAGAAGTCTTGCTAACAGTCATTTCAGCTTCTATGTAGATCTTTTTGTAATGGAATACCCCTTTTACTGTAGATTCTCTGTGGCATATTTAAATGTCAGAGATAATGTCTACTGCCAGGCTTCTCTTGATTGTATTAATTTCACACAAAATTTTTTCAAAACGTATACACATTGCATGTATCCTTGAGGAAGGACCCTAACACTGTAATTTTGTGGCAGTTAAACTAAAACATTAGTTTTATTTAAAAAGAAGCAGCATAATATAACCACATTATCATCATCTTGGAAAGTTAAAAAAATGAGATTGTTATCTATAATTTATATATTTCTACCCTGTGTTTCTTTCAGGTTTGGTTTATAATAATAAATCCACAATTTTGCATCTGTCTCTTACAGTTAATATTTTATACAAAAATTCATGACTGAGTCTTCTGTGATTTACCTCCTAAATATCTTCTGCATCTGACCATTTTTCTCTGTCTCTTCTACTACCATCTTAACACAAGCTACTATTTGCTCTTTCCTGGACTTCTGACACTATCTTCCTGACAGTTCTACATTTCAGTTCATCTTCTTTCTACAGTTAGAATGTGCTTTTTAAACATGTAAATCTAATATCATAATTCTTAAAAATCTTCCAGAAGTTTTCTGTTGACTTAGAGATAAAGGCAAATCTTTTACAGAGCTTTGCTTTGGATTTCAGTTCTGGAGGCCAGAAGTCCAAAATCACAGCATCCGCAGGGCTATCCTCCCTCTGCCCGCTAAGGGAGAATTCTTCTTTGACTCTTCCAGCTCCTGGGGACTCTTGACACTCTGGCTTATGGCAGCATAACTCCAATTTCTGCCTCTATTTCACATGGCCTTCGTCTTTGTGTCCTTTCCTTCGCCCCACCCCCGCCCCAGAGACAAGGTCTCACTTTGTTGCCCAGGCTGGAATATGGTGGTGCAATCACAGCTGACTGCAGCCTTGAGCTCCTCGGCTCAAGCAATCCTTCTGCTTCAGCCTCCCAAGTAGCTAGGACTACAGGCATGAGCGACCACTCTCAGATAATTTTTAAAGTTTGTTTTGTAGATATAGGGTCTCGCTATGTTGGCAAGGCTGGTCTCGAGCTCTTGGTCTGAAGCTATCCTCACACCTCGGCTGCTGAAAGTCCTGGGATTACGGGCATGAACCATGGTGCCCCTTTCCTCTTCTTATAAGGTCCATCTAAATCCAGAACGATTAATTTGAACTAAAGATTTTTATCTAATTACATTTGCAAAAACCCTATTTCCAAATGTGATCCTATCCTGAGGTTGCAGGTGAACATAAATTTTTGGGAGACATTCTTCAACTCACTTTGAATATATTACCACCTTATCATATATCGAGTTTGAAATGTATTTGTGTTTAATTATATGCTTTCTATATACTTTTCACTAGTCAGCCTGTTTTAATTTTAAAAACTTTATATTACAATCATGCATCAGGCTAACCCGAAAAATATTTTAATATTCAATAGGACTATCCTCCATACATTACCCTTTTTTTTTCTGGGGCTTTTGTATTAGTCAGGGTTCTTTAGAGGGATGGAACTAATTAAGTCTTAACTCACACGATAACAAGGTCCCACAATAGGCCATCTGCAAGCTGAGGAGCAAGGAGAGCCAGTCTGAGTCCCAAAACTGAAGAACTAGGAGTCCGATGTTCAAGGGAGAAAGCACCCAGCACGAGAGAAACATGTAGGTTGGGAGGCTAGGCCAGTCTCATCTTTTCACATTTTTCTGCCTGCTTTATATTCTAGCTGTGCTGGCAGCTGATTAGATGGTGCCCACCCAGATTTAGGGTGGGTCTGCCTTTCCCAGCCCACTGACTCAAATGTTAATCTCCTCTGGCATCACCCTCAGAGACACACCCAGGATCAATACTTTGCATCCTTCAATCCAATCAAGTTGACACTCAGTATTAACCATCACAGCGTTCTTGCTATCTTTACTTGGTTTCTTTTTCAAATTAACTTTATAATGAACTTTTCTATCTTCAGAAAATAATTCCGTTGATATTTTTGTGAAAATAATTTTAAAGACAATCAGACATCCTTATGCTCTTGCTATAAATTTATCCTTTTATCAGTGTTTCAAATGTATTTAACATATTTTATGCAAAACAATCGTTTGCTTATAAATATTCCTGTGTTTTAATTTCTGTTTCTTCCTTGCAGTTTTGTTTTTTGTATATTTGTACTTTCTTCCCAATGTACTCCATTCTTTATTTTTGTTATATTGGCTATTTGGTTTGTCTTTTTCAAAAAATCAGCTTTTTATTTATTAGTTTTTTAATTTATTATTTTACAATTATTAATTCTTTTGTCCTTTTATGAACTTTGTTCATTCATATCTAAATTTTGAAATTCAATGTTTAATTTTGTTATTGTATTGATATTATTTGATCATTTTATTGACAAAGTACATAATTTTACTATGATAAGTGGCAAAAGATAATTTGAAGAAAAAGGTAGAGTCATAACTCTTATAGAGATAAAATAATATACATGTGTAAAATATTTTACTTTGTTAATCAATGAGGGGACCACAGCTGTTACAAATGGCTCAATGGAAAAATCAAAATTTCAGAAATTTGATTGGAGTAAAGGAATATTGAAATTAATTATAAATAAGGAGACAATTTTTCTTCATAGTGTGGAAAAATATCAATCAAAATTTTAACTTACAAGATAGAGTTTGTATACCCATCAATTACCTTCATTTTTTTTTAAATTCAAATTTTATTTTAGATGCAGGGGGTGCATATGCAGGTTTGTCGTATGGGCATATTGCACTCAGGTCGTGAGCATAGTTCCCAATAGGTAGTTTATCAATCCATGTCGCCCTCCTTCCCTAAGCCCTCTAGCAGTCCATAGTGTCCGTTGTTCCCATGTTTATGTTCATGTGCGCTCAGTGTTTACCTCCCACTTATAAGTGAGAACATGCAGTATTTGATTTTCTTTTCTTGTGTTAATTTGCTTAGTATTATGGCCCCCAGCTCCATTCACATTGCTGCAAAGGACATTATTTCATTCTTTTTTATGGCTGCATAGTATTCTATGGTATATATAGATCATATTTTCTTTATCCAATTCACTATTGATGGGTACCTAAGTTGATTCCATGTCTTTGCTATCATGAAGAGCATGGCAGTGAAATACTAGTACATGTATATTTTTTGTATAATGATCTGTTTTCCTTTAAATTACCTACAGTTAGGAAAAGGTGAAAAATACCTCAAAAACAATTAACAGCACTAGAATCAGACAGATCCAATTGGTATACTGTAAGAAATGCTTAGATTTTCATTGAAGTACCAAATTTATTTCGACATCAGGATATTAGCACATTTTACACTTGTATGTTTGACTTTCTTCATTTTTACTGATGTAATTATTAATACATAATTCTACTGACATAAGCAAATCAGTAGCTTTAGAAATTATATATGATTAGCTTATTTTTATTGTACTTAATTGATATAAATGTATCAAACTATAAATTTTCCTCTGAGTACTGCTTTATCTGTATTCCACAGATTCTAATATGTCATGTTTTTATTATGATGATTTTGCAGAAATTTGGCAATTTTGTATTGTGCTTAATAGGGTATTTAAAAAAATATATAGGTAGAAGTCTTCTTGTTTGATTTAGTTATAATTTCCAATTTTATTGCATTGTGTTCAGATAATCCTATTTGCATGGTTTCTATTTTATTGAAAAAGTTACTCTCTCCTTTTAAGCTAATATTGGGTATTTTTATATAATTATTACATGTTCTTTGGGGAAAAAATGATTTTTTAAAATAACTAAGAATCACAGTTCAATGTATTTATGCAGCTTACTATTATGTATACTTCTTAGGTTTTCTGTATCATTTATGATATCCCAGTATTATTTTTTCTTTAATATTAGTGACATTAAGTGTACCCAAACATATTGTACTTGTTTGTTAGCTTTATGTAATCAACTTTCACTCTCCAATAATACCTATATATCAATCTGCAAGTTTTATCTACTGCAAACTTTTTTCTTTCTTCTCCTCCCATTTTTATTACTTATATTTTTCTGCATTGTCAGAGCGTTTATTTCCCAATATTATTTTGTCATACTTATGCACAACTTCTAATACTTGTGTCAGAGTTAAAAACACTTAATGCTCAAACACAAATCTTCAGTTGACTCTCTGGAATTATTCTGAGGTTGCCTGCAGCCTATTTTCTATGAAATTTCTCCAGTAAGATTCCTGGAATCAACATTCTTAAGATATTGCTTGCAAGTTAGTAAATGTCTATGGTCTTTATACCTGAAGGATAGATTGACTGGATATAAAATATATGACTTACATTTACTTCTATAAAAATATTTTTGTTGAAAACTCTAATACAAATCCAATGTTTTTCCTTATAAGTAACTTAATTTTTTTTCCTGTATGTTTAAAGAATGTCTTCCTTTATTTTAAAGACTAACAATTTTACTTAGTTTGGTCTCAGAGTTGCTCATTTGGGCTCTATGTTTGCAGGCATGTATATGCCCTACCTGTATGTAGTCTTCTTTTATTTCAGAAATTACTGCTGTAGCAACTCTTTTCAAATACGAGCACACGCTTGCATTATTATCTAACAATATAAAATATGTAGAAAAAACTACAAATGGCATGCCATTAAAAATCAGCTTATTACATATATCTTTCACAAAACTAGTTAAAGCAATGTTAAGAAGAGGCTGGGAATCATGTATCAAAGTGAACAGATACTGGAGTTAAACTGACTGCATTTAAATACTAACCCTGCTGCTTTATTAGCTGTGCAGTCTTTGGCAAGTGTCTTAACCTCTCTCTGCGTCAATTGTATCATCTATAAAATGAACATAATAGTGTATATCCCTTAATGTTTTTTGTGAAATTAAATGAGACAATTCACATACAGTACTTAAACACTGATAAGCCTGATACTAAAATACAATAAGGGCCACAGATATTTATTTTCAGTCCAGATTTTAATGAACTCTGTGGTTTATAGTCATCATATAATTTCAATCTTCCATTCTTTTTAAATCACAAAATCTTTTTGTATAAGAGGTATAGTGTAAGATACATGAAAGTACATTGGTCAAATAGAGGAAATATGTTATCTCATCCTTGATTAACTGGACTTAAATTCATCTATTGATAACTTGTAACATAGGTATTATATTTACATGGAGCTTTCTGATGCTCCATCTTTCCCAAGAGCCTCTCTTGTTCTCTTGACCCGGGTATCTTGATTTTATCATTAAGAAACCAGGTTGAGCATTATCTTCTCCAGTGGGCAATGACCTCTTAGTGTGTATTAGGAGCTCACAGAATACCTTTTACTAACTTTAATTCTCATTATATTCTATGATGACTTTCTGATAACATGGCTGTTTCTCCCAGAAATGATTTAGGGGCAAAGAATGTGTTTTTAAACTTGTTTCCATAATACCTGTTTTGTGATTGAACAATATATTTTTGTCTGACTTATATTTTATGAAGAATGATTATAAGGGTAAAATGGAAAAGTATCAGTGAAGTTTTACTGAAAATGCATTAAGTGTAAAACATTTAACGATTATAAATAATGGAAATCAGCTTGAGAGATTTGAATGGAAGGAATTGTGCCATTCACAATCTAAACAGATTAATCAAGGACATCCACTTCATCTTAATACTCCTTTTCAAATCAAACAACATTGCTAGTACACCAAATAGTTTTAAAAGATCTGAGTTACCTTTTTAAGAGTCAAGCACATCTCTAAGTGTTGGTTTATCATGTTTTCATTTGCTTGAGAAACAAACAATTGGCTGTTCATTTTACCTTCCTGTGTGATATGTATAAATATCTCAGAAAGCCCACAGCTTATCTTTGAGCTCTCTCAGTGCCATCCAATTATAAACGCAATTGCGAATATCTCTACTGTGTTAACAAAAATGCGGCACTACTTCTCCTCCTATTAATGTAGAGTATAAACTTTCTATTAGTAATCTTATGTTTAAGATAAAAAGGAAAATATATGGAAGCATTGTGGATAAAGTTTAAAAGCTGTACAGATGGAAGGTATTAATGCCAAAATTGTGAAACTCATCCCTGGCATCTTCCACATTCCATTAGGATATTTTGCCCATCTCGAACACATCTATTGTCATTGTGATACTGATGTTCTGTTAGACTGGAGAGATGAGTGTGGTACCTTAGAGAACAATTGGAAGATTGTAATAGTAGCAATTGCATTAGCTCCCACAATGGCTTTCTATTCCTTAGTGAATAAAGTCACGATTGTCTCTTTAAGAATTCAAGGATTATTTACACACTCTGAATATACATCTTATTTTCCTAACGTAATATCTCTGTAAGATTCTGCTCTCAAATCTCAATCTCTAGTAAATGTTGATCCTTTTTTTAAGACACAGCTCCATGATTCTTCTTCTCTTCTTGATTATGATTTCTCTATTTAAAAATTATTTCTATATTATTTCTTGTGTGAAAATTGTTTTTCACCATTTATTTATTAAGCCTACATTTATGTAGGCTTCTGTGTGTAATGCACAGTATTTAGTGCTGGGGATTCAATGGGCAAGTATAAATAATACATAGTCTCTGATTATCAAAGTGTTCTAGGGAAGCAATGAGCAGTCAATGGAAGCTAGGTTTTCTTCCATTTCTGGTATTGTACCAGACGTGCAAAGAATTTTACTCTTCACCATCTCCCTGCCTCCACACTACCTTCTTAAAAAACCTACATTTGCCCTCTTCTCAGAAAGCCTATACTCAGAACAACAGCTATACAGTCAGTGGACCAGGTGACTCCAAAATGTAACCATTGGATCACAGGTATTCTCATGAGTCAAGCTAAGACAATACACTTCCCTTTCCAGGACTTTTAAATTTGAACTTACAATTGATTGAGTTTTTGTTAGGACTTTAATTACTAGATGATAAAAAGCAGGAAACAGGAAACAAATATAGTCAGTCTCTGCTATGTTAATGAAGAATCAGAGAAATAGCCACTATTGAAAAGAGAGAAGGATAACTAGATTTACAGAGAGAAATAGAGAGGTGAAGAAACTAATCTGGTTCTCAACAGATTCTACTCTTTGAGAGGTTTGGCTCTGTCTCTGGTATTCTTCTGCTGCGTTTTACAATTTGCTTAAGTTAAATGAGTTTGTGTGCCTTACTCTCTAATGGTAACTTGACAGACATTTATCAGTCAGTGGGAAATAATAGACCCCTGGGAAAAATTGTAGAATATTGAAGATAGTGAAAATGTCATCATTTGAAGCAGAGGGATAGTCTTACTTATTGATGATGAAACAATAAACTGGCCCTTGTATTTTCTTGGCACACACTAACACTGATTCTTTAAGAAAAGAGTCTTAAAGGAAAGATTTGTGAGCCCAAAGAAGAATATAACATTTCAAATATGAAAATGTCCTGTGAAAATCCCTATTTGTCTCTGAGATGTCTTAAATTCTGAAGTTGCTGAAATTCAGATTAAGAAATTAGGTAAATATTGTGTTTAGTTACAGCTGCTGAATTCTCTGACCCTTTGCACATCTGTGGCCAAGCTACATAGGTTAGCAAAGAGTAGGATTCTCACTTTTGGAATAGTATGAGGGAGAAGCTGGATATGATGGAGGACCCCCATTGTACCAGATTATTACATTCTATGTTCTTCTTGTGTATATCTCATGCTCAATAGAGTTGATAACATTTCCCAGTGTAAATCACCTTCAGTGATTAGAATTCAGTATGAACCTTGAGGGTCTGGCATTGCCTGCATATCATGAGAACAAATTCTAGAGCAGTTCATTGTTTTTCTGCCTCTGTTCATTGTATTATTCATTCATTTATTAATTAATATCTTCATTGATCTGTCTTCTTTTGAGAATTTAGTGGATTCTTAGCATTCTTTTGGGCATAGAGGATATAATAGTGAACAAAATGAGTTTCTCTTCACAGAGATTTTATTCTAACAGAATATTTCAGTAACGTATATTCTTTGAAGGAAATAAAATAATAGAAAGAAGTGATTGTGAAGGTGGAAGAGATAGTACGTTATCTAAAATGGTCAAGGAGGCTCTCCCTTGTAATGGGATACCTGAGCTGAGGCCCAAATAATAAGAAAGGACCAACTGCGCAAAAATTTGGGAAAGAGAGAAGAAACAGCAAATGTGAAGATCCTGAGACAGGAAATGCTTAGCGTGTTCAAGGGGCAGGAAAAAAAAATTCAGATAGCTAGAGTCCAGCAAAAGATGATGAGCATTGTGAATAATGAGCTCAGGGACATTACAAAATTCAGATCATATACAGCCTTATAAACTATATTAAGACATTTGGATTTTATGTCAGTTGTGATTGCAAATTGTAAACAGAGGAGTAATCTGAACTCATTTGAGCTTAAAATTAAGAAGACAGTTTATATGCCTTGAGGAAGAATAAATGAAGTGGGTCAAGGAAGGAACTAGGTTTTATGATGTTCTAAGACACATGAGAGTGGCTTGGGCTACAATGTGAATGGTGAAAAGTGACCAGGAGAACAGATTGGATGTGAAGGGAGAGGAGAGGGAAATGACTGATGACGTTTAGGTTTGTGGCCTGAGCATCTGTGTAGACAATGGTGTCATAGGTTGAGATTAGAAAGTATAGGTTGAGTATCCCTTATCTGAAATACTTGTGACCAGAAGTGGTTTGGATTTTGAATTTATTTGGATTTCGGAACATTTGCATTATACTTACAGTTATGCATTTCTAACTTTAAAATCCAAAATGAGCATTTATTTTCTTTGAGCATTATATCCACACTGACAAAGTTTTGGTTTTGGAATGTTTTGGATTTAAGATTTTCAGATTAGAAGTACTCGACCTGCATGAAGGAAAGGCAGAACTCAAGGATGGCTATAGTTGTTCAGGACTTGGAATGCCTATTGGGAAGAGTAAATGTGAAAGAGGCAACTGGATTTATGGGTTTGGGGATCATGGATAGGCACATTTTGGGTACAGAAATAGATTTGGAGTCATCAGCAAATAGATAATATTAAAAGCCAAAGGACGAACTGGATGAAAACATTTAGGTGAGTGAAAATAGATGAGGTGTCTAGGGTTATGCTTTCAGTAACTAAAGTGTTTATAGTCAGGAACAAAGGGAGAAGCCAGAAAAAGACACTGTATAGTCAGAGAAGACCAGGAAAAAATTTATTTCAAGGAGTGAGTGGTCAATCTTGTCAAGTATTGCCAAGAGGCTGAGTAAGAAGAGAAGATAAAACTGATGATGTAACTAGACAATATCGATGCCATAGTGACCTGAATAAAGATATTGAAGCCCAACTTGAGGGATCTTTAGGTGAGAAATATAGGTGGTAATTACAGACAAATAAATATTTTGAAGAATTTTGTATTGAAGATTTGAAGAGAAATGCAGAGAAAAATCCAAGAAAGTTCTTATTTTAAAGGTAGAATAAAGAAAAGGAAATTTGCATCCTGATGGGAATGATTCTTTTGACTATTGTAGAAATATATTCCTGCAAATACATTCCCATTATCATGGGAATGACTCAGGAGTGAGAGAGAAACTGATGTTGCTGGAAGCAGGTAAATAATGGCAGAACAGAAGACCCTGAGTAGGAAAGAAAGGATAGGATCTGGAGCAGTACTGTTCAAAAAAATATAAAATGTGAGTCACATAAGTAATTTAACATTTTCTAGTAGCCACATTAAAAAAAATAAAAAGAAACAGGTAAAATTAATTTTAAAATTTTAAATTTAATCTTAGATATCCAAAATATTATCGTTTCAACATGTATCATTATAAAATTATTGAGATTTTTTTTTTACTGTTTGTATTATATTAAGTCTTTGAAATTTGGCATAAATTTTATGCTTACAGCACATATCAATTTGGATTAGTCATGTATAAAGTACTCAACAGAGTGTAAATGGAGGGTTTGGCATGAGATAAAATGTATGGAAATTTCATTCATTGTAACATGAGGTAAGACAGCAATATATGTAAATGAACAGTGCTTTTGGTGGTGGGAATAAGAGATGGCTCTCATCTGACTTTATGTGTTTAAGTGATGTCTGAAGAAGTGTTAGGCATTTTAATAGAAGACGACAAGAAATAGGTGTTGTAAAAATGGCCATTTTGTTTTTATTTATTTTTTAATTTTTATTTTGTCAAGGACCCAATAAGGAAAGAGGTAAAATGACCATTTTGGAGAGTGGAAGGTTGAATCTATAGGGTTCATTACCTTCGAACATTGAAAATGGGTGTCCTAGTTCAAATTTTTTCTCAGCCAAAGAAGCTTAGAAGGAGGGAACAAATTTTACTGCTTCATGGTGGTAGCATATCACAGAGCAGTAGAACCTGATAAGATTTCTACCTGGAGACATCTGAACAGAATTTACTGTCACAGAAAGAAATAAAAATCCAGATACAGTTGACCCTTGAGTAACATGTGTGGATCCACTTATACACGGAATTTTTTCTACAAAACTTAGATGGAAACTATGGCATTCATTGGATGCAAAACTCATTTATACAGAGGGCCAATTTTTTATATACACAGGGTCTGCAGGGACAACTTAGGACTTGTGTATTCCTAGGTTTTGGTATATTCAGCAGGTCCTGCAACCAACCCCCATATACACTGATGGGCGACTGCATAATGAACAGGGGTCAGTGCGTGAAGTTTTCACCGCAGTCTCTCCATTTATCCCGCGTCCACTATGAGGCATGATAGAACCAGTTGGAAGAGTCTGGCAACCTTCCACCATGTGAACAGAAAAGTGGACGACCCTTTAGAAAGAGTGAATGAAGCATATATAGAAAGAAGCAGAGATGAGAGACCAACAAACCTAGACAGGTGAAGAGAATAACTTTGGTTGCAATTATTGGTTCTAATCCCCTTTCAGATCTATTGCTTTTCTTGGTTTTGTGTTCTAAGACGTAGCCCTTATCCTGCTACTAAATAAATTACTCCCCTTTTTATTATCTTTGTTTAGTGATTTCTGTGACTTGCAGCTCTGCCTCCTTCATAGGTAGAGTTAATAAGGTCCTGAATTTAATGTGGAATTAGTGGGCTAGGTGTAAAGAATTACATCACAAGGAGCTGACTGAGGAGAAAGACCTGACAGTGGTCATGGAATGAAACACATTCATCATGACTATCTTTTTGTCTTATTTCAAAACCTACATATTTATTTACCCAACTTATACATATTACTATTTTAGAACAAATAGAATATATCAAAGGCAGAATAAGAAAATAAAAATCACCAAAACTCCAATAACCAGTATTGACTACTGTTTTCTCTTTGGTGTATCATTTACTGAATTGAATACAAATATATCTTCTGGCCATAAAATAGCTTCTTTTTCAAAAAAACTCAAAGAAGAGACTCTTCTGATTTTTGTAGAAATATATTTCTGTAAAGAACTTTCCTCATTGTCTTTGTCTCCTTTACTCCATTCTACTTCTTTCTTTGTTTCATCTCCCAAGGAAAGAGTTAATTCAACCTTTGTTCCCTGAACTTTCTTCATTTTATTTTTTTTCCCAAAATACCATGGAGATGCTGACATGCTCTTGAAATATCAGTAAGAATTTCCATTTGGACTCATGCAATTGCTGGCCTCTGTGTAGATAGGGCTGCTGCTGTCCGAGAGATTTCTTGTCTAATCATATTTTTAATTTCTTCAAAATTGAGCAATGCTTTCTTGGGAACTCCTCTAATGCTTCACCTTAGAGATGGCCTCTGGAACTTGAGGCCAGTTCAACAAAGCTGTCACTGTAATAACGACAACCTAAGCAGAATTTTGGAAACGAAGAAAGCAAGCTTTGCAGCATTTACCTAGGGTTTCTGCAAAGGCTCTTCTTCTGGGTGAAATAATTAGTCTGAGGCATTACCTATTGACAGAAGAGCATCCCAAGAAGCTGCAGTTAAGTGCCAGAGACTCCTGAAAACAAAACGAAGACAAGCCTCAATTTCAAAGTCCTTATTTTTGGCAGCTTCTGTAGTTACCTGATGGGAGAAGAAATTTTCCCTAGACTTAGCACTGTGATGAGCATGGACCGTGAGATCAAGTCAATTTTCTGCTGCTACAGTGGGCTAAAATAACGCTACCTATTCACCAGCCTAGAGAGAAATTCAATTTTGTTTTTATTAAACTGAAAGTTCTCTTGATACTCACAGTGAGTCCATAGGGGAGCAGAAACACAACCTGTACCTGCTTCTTCAATTTAGGAAATCTTGCTGAATATGTAACAGGGCAATCGCAATGGGTTTTTACAGAAGCCACATACATACATATAAAGCCAGAGGTATTTTTCTCCTATACCTCTTTCATCAGCCAGTTTTCTTACTCTCCCAATCTTGTCTGTATACATGTCAAAACAGCACAATTTGCACCAAATCATCTACATTTGTTTTCCATTTAGTAAAAATCCATCTACCTGCAAATGATAGTTTATGGTGTGTATGTGGGATTCCTGTCACTCTGAGTGCATGTCTTATGTCTTCAAAACATAATACACTAGTTGGAATTTATTGGGCATTTATGTATTTATTATATTGTCATAGAATGTTTCATGAGGTTAGGGACCATTTCTGCTTGTTCTTCCCTGAACCATCAATACATGTTGTCACAAGTATTGACAGTTTGCCCATAGAAGGTGCTCCAAAAGTATGCATTAAATCAACAAACTACATGCACTCATGTGTTAAAACACTCTTGCTAAATAGGTATTATTGTCTTAATTTTGTTAGAGGGAAAACAAAGGCTCAGAAAGTTAAGTAACCACTCAAAAGTCATACAATGAACAAGGAAAGAACTGGGCTTCAAATTTAGTTTTATTCACCTCCTCCTTCCATCCCATTCTACCATGCTTCTTCAAATACAGCTTTGATGTGGAAGTCACCTATTTTCTGACAGATTTCCATTGTTAATTGCATGTTTTATAGTTTTAAAGGGAGCTGAACGCAAACTATCTTTGCATTGCAAAAATCAGAAAGATTGAGATACTTGCTGATTTTTCTCACTTTATAAACTAAGGCATGCAAGGCAGTTTTGTGTTAATGTGTTAACTCAGTTGTTTTGGTTCAAGTTTGCTTCGGAAACTGAGTCAACTACTCCCTCTTACGCATGCTTCTCCAATAAGCCTCTCCCATTACTTTACCCTTCACATCTTACTATAAAGACCCACTAGGTGGCTGTAAGAGTGGGAGATCCTGTAAGTTTCCATAATTGTAACAGGGTTTGGCCTGCGGTGTCTTATGGAAGATAAGCTGAAAAACTCTTACCTTTTAATTAGCAAAAGCTAGTCTGATTAAGGTTCTTTGTTCATTTTAAATTGATAAAACCTTTTCTATAAAAAAAGTAGCAATGAAATACACCAAGACACCTGACTATCAAAGACCACACCTCCATATAGTTATTATATCCCATTTCTCTCTCTTGAATTCCTACATTCTTACATTTTAAATTCTGTTTCCCTTCAGGACATTTGGACCTCCCAGTATCACTTACGTGTATCCTTTCTTTTTCTGCTCCATCTCATTTCTATGTTAATTTTTGATTTGTTTATTTTTGCTAACCTATCTCCCTTCCCCTTTCTGGAATTCTAGTTTAAAAGGCACATTTAGTTCTCATTTCTTCTATATATATTTAATTTGCTGCTTGGAGAATATCTTTGGCAGGAAGAAAAGGTTGTTGGCCATTTCTCCATTAACATTAAAAAATAACACCAATCTTGCCAGCAAAACACACACACACACACACACACAGAAACACACAGAGGTTTCACATGCAGAAGAGATATGCAGACATGTAGTATGGCTTATTTCTTAGGTATCTTGCTTTTTTTCTTTTTACATTTCCATTTTTGGCTACTATCAGCAAAAATGATTTTAAATAATCGTTATGTCATTTCTTTTCCTCCTGCTCTTCCTTTTTCTCGTAATTCTTTCATCTCTTTTGTTTTTCCTTATTTCTTCTCCCATTACACCTTAGACTATCCAAAGTGGATAAATCATGTTAAAAGCATTAGGATTCTGTTGCATTCTATTTTTCCAGGAGCTAAGAAGAGAACTGTTTGCTGTTCTGGTATTTTCATTAAGGTGAACATGTCAAACTGAGAGAAATATTAATGGCAATAGGCTAATTTCTGTATGCCTGATGACATGTTCTGATTTTATCCCATGTCTCCAGATAGCACTTTTTTTTTTTGGCAAAGAGGATATGAGAGTGCTGAGATTGTAAGGGCTAGAAAAATTAAATAACTTATTTGCTCATTTTATGAGTGGCATGAATATCAATGCTTCTCACATTTGGCACCATGAATATTTTTGAATACCAATCCAAATACGTTCAGCTGTTGGGTATTAGCTATGCCTGCTCAGGAATATTGCCAGCTGCAGGTTGGAGCAAAAACACTGAACTTGGAGTGCATCACATTATTCTGATGGAAAATCCACTCAACAGCAATTGACATAGTTGTTAGCAGAGATCCAAAGCCCTATTGAGAAGAGATTTAGGACATCTGGGGCTTCCTAGGTCTTTTCTTCAACTTGCCCTATGTTCCAGTACACAAGAGTATTTACATCGTGACTTCACATAAACCTTTCTCTTTGTACGTCTCATTTGGCACTTACTATATATCGCTTTATATTCTTTATACACTTATGCATTATGGGACATAAGTGTCCTATCTTTGAAATAACATAATGCAATTATTAAATTATCTCTGTCTAGTGTCTTATACATCATATATTCTCAATTATAATTTTTAACGGTGATGGCCATTCAATTTTCTCTCGTTTTTCATTTGAGCTTCAACTGTGTTTTCCCTTCTTATCCTTGTTTATAAGTCTTCCTTCCTTTTAAATTTAAATTTAAAAATTTAAATTCTTTGTTTAAATTTTTGGAAAACGTGAATTTTTAGTCTGATTTTAAGGAGCTCAAGGGAAATTGATTACAATCTGGTGACAACTGCTAGTTGTGATTTGCAAGGCAGTTTGGGGAATGATTTGGGTGGAAATGATGAAGAGCATGAAGTTGAGAGTTGAAGCATTATGGGAAATAAAGTTAGATGGCTAAGGAGAGTCAATTGACAATGGTATTGTTATCATCCTAATTTTATGAGGCAGGAAGCTAGAAACTATTATTGCCTTTTCATAGATGTATTCCCCTCCCTTTCAATGATCTGTCAGTTTTACTTCTAAATATCTCTTGAATGTGTTCAGTTATCTTTATTTCTGCTGCCCCTACTCCCGTCAAGACATCCACATTATTGTTGTGGCCTCCTATAATGCCATACTAATTGCACCTCATTCATTTATTCATTTATTCTTTTAAATTTCATTTCAAAATTGTTGAGCATCTGCCTAGGAATACAATAATAAATAATAAAGACATTTTTCTGCCTTAGCGAAGTATCTAGTATAGTTGGAGGAACAGTCTTTTAATACAACTGAGCAAAATGTGATGAATACCATGACGTAGTAAACACCAGAGCTGGCCCCTTCCAGCAATGAGTTCTCACATCAAGGATGATTTCCTAAAAATACCGGTATATATACCATTCCTATGCTTACAAATGTTTCAGTGGCTCAGCATTGCCCTTCAGATAAATGCAGAACTTCTTAACATTGCCTTGAGACCCTCCATGTGCTGGCCTCTACTGACTCCTCTTTCTCCCTCTCTCAGAGAGATTATGCAATTCCTTTTTAATTTTTTATTATATTTTAAATTGATGCATATGCTTACCTCTCTTGTCTCTCCTTATCTCTGCACACTTTTCTTTTAGGTTCTCTCTCTTACTGAGCTATTTCTCACCTCAAGTTCTTTTCAAGCGCTCTCTTCTCTTTCTGCAAGTCTCCCCTGTACCCCTCTTCACTGTAGCCTTTCTTAAATCTCAGTTTAGATTTTCTTTTCCCTGGAAAATATTCCCTGAACTCCTGTCTAGGATTGGATACTCTGTAGTCTGCTGCCATAGCAACCCATATTACCCTATTATAGTACTTGCATTTCATTGTAAAAGCTTGTTTAATGTTCAATCTATCCTGCTAGACCCTAAGTTCCATGTCTGTCCAATTTAATTGTATCCTGACAAAGATTCTTTGCTTGGTCAAACTTTCGTCAGGCACCTGAATCTTCTGCTAAACCCATCTGTGCATTTCCTTAAAAAATCTAGTTTTAGCAAATAATTCTGCTTAGTTTAGTTAGAATCCTTTATCCCTGGTTATCTGATCACACTCAATGTCTAATTAAATTCGTTATCCTCCCCCTATCCCCCAAGGGATCATCCTGGTCTGTCTTCAGCAAGAATCCTGTTAGGTTGGTTTAGCCGGAATCTCCCTTGCCTCTGGTGTTTCCTCTTAGTGATTTTACATCCACTAACCCACACCCTGCTACTTGGCTACAAATTCCAACTTGACTATGCTATATTTGAAGTTGAGTCTGATCTCTCTCAGTGAAAAATCCCATTGCTGTGGCTCCTATACCTGTTGTGAGGTTCCTGTGTAAAGTCTGCCTTATCGTGCTTTTTATCATGGAATAATTTTTTTTTTCTTTAACAATCCCTAGGGACTAGTAAAGTGCCCAGGCCAAGTGCAAAACAAATAAATAAATCCATCTGATTTAGCATCATCGTTATTTGTCCATTTTTCCTCCTGCAGGTCTCTCAAATTAGTCCCTTCCTTTCATCCTCTTCTGCCTCTTTGGATCAGGCTTCAATTATTACAAGTCTCCAAACTACTCATTTTATCTTTAATATGGTTTCCCTTAACCATTCTACATTTTTTTGGCCGGAGTAATCTCACCAAGAGGCAGATGTGACCATATTGTTCCATTGCTTTACGGAAGCATTTGAGTCTTCCTATTGCCAAGAGCATAAATCTCCAAATTACTGAGCGCCATAATAGGCCCTCTAATTTTTCCCCTGTAGTTCTCTGATCTTGTTATTTAATGCTATTTCATGCCTCTTTGCTTTTGGGCATTCTGTTCCCTCCAACTAGAACGCTTTTTTTGTTAAATCAATCTTTACTGAAATGTCAATTTTCTATTCATCTCAAAGAACTTTCCTAACTGTATCCTCTCCTCCTGAGAACTTCCTCCAGTGCTAAGGAAAGCTGGTTGTTCCTTCCTTTGTGCTACTAGTGTACATTGCACATATCTCTATTAAGATACTTTCTGGTTGTCATTTGAAACATTTGTATAGCTTTTTGATTCTTCTACTGGGCTCCTCTTTTATTCTAGGCACCTAGTATTCCTATTGAATGAAAAAAAAAAAAAAGGAATACAAAGCAAATTTCTGTAATTGCAATCATACAGTTAGAGATAAGGGATGTTATATGTGCATTATCTACCACACTGTATTAGGGTTGTCTAGAGGGACAAATCTAAGAGGGTAGATGCATATATAAAGGCGAGTTTATTAAGGTGTATTGACTCACACAATCACAAGGTGAGGTCTCACAATAGGCCGCCTGCAAGCTGAGGAGCAAGGAAGTCAGTCCGAGTTCCACTGCTGAAGAAAGGAGACCAATGTTCGAGGGCAGGAAGCATCCAGCACAGGATGAAGATGTAGGCCAGAAGACTAAACCAGTCTAATCTTCCCATTTTCTTCTGCCTGCTTTTATTCTGGCCATGCTGGCAGCTGACTAGATGGTGCCCACCCAGATTGAGGGTGGGTCTGCCTTTCCCAGTCCACTGAGTCAAATGTTAATCTCCTTTGGCAACACCCTCACAAATACACCTGGGAACAATACTTTGCATCCTTCAATCCAATCAAGTTGACACTCAGTATTAACCATCACACATACCTTTGGCAAAAGACAATTCTTGCAGTTAAAGTTACTAGAACAGAAGGATCCTAGAGGCTCAGATGTTGTCAGTCTGTCACCTATGACTAAATAATGTTGTTCATGCAATTTGCCCACTTCCCACCTTTGTGATAGAGATTTATTCGTAAGCTCACAAGTCTGGTAAGCCTTTCATTGCCCACCTTTACCAATATACTTCTGGCAGTTCAGTGGGCCTGGGAACACCTTCTATAGCTTCTCCTTCTCCAGAAGTTGTATTTTATTATAGGAGCTTACCGAGATACTCATGGTAACTATATGTAATTCCTGATATTAAGATCAAGCAAAATAAGCAAACAAGAAAATGTGCAGACAGCATATACCTCATCTGAAATCAGTGTCAGGATGGGCATGGGTTTTAATATCCTTAATCGTATGATGAATATACCATCTGCTGATACTCATTCACATCCCTGCCATGAGGAAGGCCCAAACAAAAGATGGTTTGTCACCCTTATCTTCAGCAATATTTACACAGGATTAATCACATTTTAATGGGAATCTTATTATTTGATTTCTAATTCCCATGGACTTTATAATTCTGAAGGACTAGAGGAATATTCATAGTAAATGAGGCATTAAAATACCTACAGACAGACAGGAAATACACAGACCAAAGTGGATTGCTAGTGTAGTCTCTGAGAAAGTTTAATGGACATAACTTTCTTTTCATTCCTAGAAAAGGGGCAGTCTAAGTAATTTATGAAGCAATAGCCAGAAATTAACTATGCAAAAGCTTCCCCTATCATAGGCTCTACACAAGAAAATGGACCACAGCATGAAATATGTTTCTCAAATTGAAGTCAAGGTCAAAATATATTTTTGAGATACATATAGCTTACAAAGAGCTTATAGAGGAAGATTCAATTGCAAAGAAATGCACTTTGTAGAAAAGAGCATTCTGATGGGGTTAGAGTTAGAATAATTTTGCCAAACACTCTAGTAGCCCAGAAGATTTTGTAATGGTTAGCTTGAGTCGTTACCTTCCTATCACCTTTAAAAGTTTAAAAGATGTGATTTAGTCCAAAAACTATTGGGGAAATGTCAAATTGTTCATTGCTGTAGATCAGCAATCACTGATGCTTCTCGTCTTAGGAAAATATTTTCATTTGAAAAACATTTTTTTAAGATTTCTGAAGAAAAGAAACATATATCATGCATTTTAAATCTCATTTTTAGTTTTTAAATAAGCACATAGATATACAGAGAATATTTATTTATTTATTTTATTATACTTTAAGTTCTAGGGTAAATGTGCACAACGTGCAGGTTTGTTACATAGGTATACACGTGCCATGTTGGTGTGCTGCACCTATCAATTCATCATTTACATTAGGTATTTCTCCTAATGTTGTCTCCCCCCCTGTCCCCCACTCCATGACAGGCCCCAGTGTGTGATGCTCCCCACCCTGTGTCCGGGTGTTCTCATTGTTCACTTCCCACCTATGAGTAAGAACATGCGGTGTTTGGTTTTCCGTCCTTGTGATAGTTTGCTCAGAATGTCTGACAAAGGGCTAATACCCAGAATCTACAAAGAACTTAAACAAATTTATAGAATTTTAAAGTTGGCTAGTTATAGGGCCACAACTCAAAATATATATATGTATGTATGTGTGTATATATATATACACACACACACATATTTTTAATCATATTCTCTGATTGGAGCTATTTTTTTTCTATTACTTGGATGTTTTCACATTAAAAAGACAAAACAAATAATGAATTAAGATTAAAATATTTTAAACAATTTAGATAGATACTGAAGTATCCTTCATGTTATCTGGTAAATTATTTATTTATAAATAGAGAAATCTGAAATTTTTATCCACTAATTTTGGACGAAGAAAACTGAAATATTTAAAAATTCTTGATGCAAAGTCTGGAGCCCAATCATTTTATTATATTCCCTAACACAAAATGTAGTTTTAAGACTTTCAGTTATTATTATACTTTAAAAATAAAAAATGTAATTTTTTAATTGTAGAATTTAGAATATCAATACATTTTTACCTCACGATTCCTCTTTTTTTCCTAATTGGAACTCTTTCACTGAATTCCACTTTTCATAAAATGTCTTTCATCCAAGGATTTCTGAATGCTTTATAAGCATTGGTCTTAATATAGTTTGGTTACAAAAATCTGGAGGGTATGCTGAAATTTAGGGATATATTATGCTTCCTTCTCCCAGTGGCTTCCTCAATGAATATGGTCATCTCTGTGTAGTCTTTGTACTTGGAAAATTGCATTTAGAGAACACCTTCTTGGGGAACCTTACATGCAGTTTCTTAGGAGGACACAAAGTTTTGTTAGAGACCTTGCCCCAAGGAGCTAACACCTTTAAAGAAGATAAGCCATAAATTGAAAAACAAACAAAACAGTATCATAACGACAAACCTCTGGTATCAGACAGTATGCATCAAGTATATGGGTATAAATAGAGGTGCTATTATTGGGGAGCAGAGAGGACTTCATGAAATAGATGGCTTTTGTTTTGGGCTTAGAAGGATGGCTGGGTGGGGAACACAGGGCAGCATTATAGGACAAAGTATACTATGTCAAGAGTATGAAGATTAGAAAGTGTATGAAATGGGTAGTAGTTCCTGTTCGGGAAAAGGAAAGTGAGGTGAAGCACTTTTTTATCCCAGACATAAAATATATGAATAGTTGTTTGTGTGCTTTCCTTTCTGAAATGGAAGCCCACAAATCAAGGCTTTCTAAGGTAGTCCAAGCTTTTCTTCTCTCTGTGTAGTTACAAAGCCCTGTAATTAAAGGGGATTCACAGTCGTATCAGGGAAGACTAAAGCCTCCCACAAAATTGGAATTTTCTTTTTTCTTTTTATATTTTAAAGATGGGGTCTTGCTCTGTCTACTCAGCTGGTGTGAGGTGGTATCATCATAGCTCACTGCAATCTCAAACTCCTTGCTCAAGCAATCCTCCTGTCTCAGCCTCTCGAGTAGCTGGGACTACAGGTGCATGCCGCCATGGCTGGCTAATTTTTTTTTAATATTTGGAACTCTCTTTTAGGGTGAATTTGCTAATAAAAGGAATAGACAGCTACAAATCACTACAAAGCAGTGCTGCTAAAAGTGTGTTCCGGGCCACTTCAAACTGTTGGGAACCAGTCCACAGGAGATAGGCATAGAATTTGAAAGTAAGTGTTTAAAAACTTTTATGGCAATATAAAATTGCCACACCTCTGCTATGATTTGAATGATGGTGTTCCCTCCAAAATTCACTGTGAAACTTAATTTCCAATGCACCAGTATTAAGACGTATGGTCTTTGGGAAGTGATTAAGTCACAAGAACAGAACCCTCACTAATGGGATTAGCACCTTTATAAACAGGCTTGAGGTTGAAGGGGGGGCACTCTCTTGCCCTTCTGTTCTTTCTTCCATGTGCGAACACAGTGTTTATCCCCTCCAGAGGATGCAACAACAAGGCACCATTTTGGAAGTGAAGACTTGGCTTTTACCAGACACCAGTCCTACTAGTGCCCTGGTCTTGGACTTTGCAGCCTCCAGAACCATGAAGAATAAGTGTCCCTTGATTATAAATTGCCTAGTCTTTGATATTTTGTTGTAGTAGCACACATGAATCAAGACAACATGCAAGCCTCATGATTGGTGGACTTGTTTTGTTGAACAGGGCATACAATAGTTTAATGTGTTGACCTCTTGTCCTGTGTCATGGATAACACAAGCTGTATTTTGATCATGCTCAGGCAACTACACACCAGTCTGCAATGGGTTAGAAATATGAAAAAAAAAAAAAAAAGTGTTTGTCATCACAGAGAGCTACAGAAGCACACAATTTATTTTCTTTAGCAAACATTACTGCATGCTATTTTCTGGTTGTAAAGTTGTGTGTTTCATTCACAAGGGTTACTGAGATAATTAATTTTCAGCCTTTCTCCTAAATTCAGCCACTGTTCTCCCAACTACAGAAACTAAGAATGAGGTGCTGTTGTTCTGATAAATAAGTCAGCAATACACTAATAACAATGCTATAAGAAGCACTTACTATGTGCCAGGCACTGTTGGAAGAACTTTACAAATATCTACTTATTGCATTGCAGGGTCCAGTCCAGGAAAATAGTAATCACATTCTGTATTTGAGTAGGGGCTATTTTATATAGAAAATCCATTACACAGGTGTTAGAGAGCTGAGAAAGCAAAAAGGAAGCACTCAGAGATAATAACTACAAAAAGCAGGTACCCCTCCCCTCACATTCAGGAGAACAATGGACGTTGGGGTTACCAGAATCTGGTAGATCACAGGAGGGTGCCTAGCCTTTTGATGAGAGGAATCTCTAGGCTGCAGTCACATTTTATGAATTTGAGAAACAGCCCCATAGAGATCATTCCCTGAGGTAATGGCATGGAGAGGCTACTGCTTATACCTCTAAGGGGGCAAGTTGTTGAAATAAGCTGGAAGCTTGAAGACATGGCAATGAATAATGCTGACAAACTAGCAAAAATCAAAAAGAAGTATTTTTTCTCTTCCTCTATCTTCTAACATCCCTCTTGTGTCTCTTATTGGTTGAGCCCAATAAGGTGACCACTGACAGAGGAGGATGAGAAGTGTCATTTGTAGCACCCTTCCCCAGAGTACTGTAGATCAGAGGACAGAAGAGAGTATTGGGGCTGAGACACAATAAACAAATAACAAGCATAGTCACATAATCCTATGAGGTGAATTCTATCATTATTTTATTTTCAAATGAGTAAACAAAGGGCCAGAGAGTTTAGATAAGCTGTCTAAGGCCAACAGGTATTAGTGGAGATGAGCAACAGACATCTGGCTCCAGAGTCCATACCACTGCCCTCTATGCTCTAACGCTTCTTTGTAAAACTGGGTAGTAAGATTATTAAAGAGATTAGAAACCAGGTTTTTACATATAATTATCACTGGCTCTTTGTTTTTATGACTCCTGTTAAAGTATTTTTTTATTTTCAAGTTAATACAGTTTTAACTTAATTATTCCAGAGCATTTAGAGGATTTTGCCATGTGCTATCTATAAACAGGAGAAGAAAATAGGAAGAAAGCTTTATATTTCTGGTGTCATATGTATTTACTAGATCTTAATATATCTAACCATCATATATACATATAGGGCGGGAGTGGCATTGTGTGATGGGGTATAGTGTTAACAGAGTTTAGTCTTTCATTTACTTTATTGATCTATTCATTCATTCCAAATGTTGTAAAGGGTGTTAAAATAGCAATGAACAAGAAAGACATAGTCTCAGCTTTCACAGAGCTTACATTTTATTTGCTTAATAAAGTAGATTGGTGAATCAGTAAAAGCCGATATGGTGACTTCCAATGTATTAGTGATTTTTTTTTTTTTTTTTTGAGAGGGAGTCTCACTCTGTCGCCCAGGCTGGAGTGCAGTGGCCAGATCTCAGCTCACTGCAAGCTCCGCCTCCCGGGTTTACACCATTCTCCTGCCTCAGCCTCCGAGTAGTAGCTGGGATTACAGGCGCCCGCCACCTCGCCCGGCTAGTTTTTTGTATTTTTTAGTAGAGACGGGGTTTCACCGTGTTTGCCAGGATGGTCTCGATCTCCTGACCTTGTGATCCACCCGTCTCGGCCTCCCAAACTGCTGGGATTACAGGCTTGAGCCACCGCGCCCGGCCTGTATTAGTGATCTTATTATTATATTTCTAAATGAGTAATTGAACCAAGCACAAAGGTTGTTTGAAGTTGTAGTGTTCATTTTTTTCTGGCTTTGCAACCCAGTCAAGACCAGAAAAGTGTGGTAATAATCAGACTGGAAATGACCATTTCTTCAGGACTTTAGAGGCTTAAGAACACAGAGGTAGAGAAGCGGGCTACAGATGGTCTCATGGAAAAGGGCTCTGAAAGTAGTTAGAAAAAAACTAACTAGAAATACATTGGAAAGAAAGTTAAAGGTTGTTGAGTAATTCTTTTCTTTACTAATTACTCTCTTAGCAATGTAAGTTCAAGATGAGAGTACATAGTTGGAGGTATATAGGTGAACCATCATTACTTTTAGAGATTTTTAACTGGAGTATAGAAACATTGGGGTGTGGCTTTAATTTATGGCAATCAAACATATTTAATCACCAAGGCAGAAAATCAGTTAGGCAAGATTAGGCCTGGTTTTCACCCATAGGCACTTTTGCCATATTTGAGATATTGGTATTTCTGAGATAATGTTTTTATGGAGACATGAGAGAATTTTTGACCTGAGAAATATATTGCAAAGTCTAGTATAATATCTATATCTTTTTTATAATGCTTATAATGTCACAGCCTAACTCTAAACATTTGCGTAGAATAGTGAGGCAGAAGCTTGGACTAGAGACAAAACCATGTTAGAATACACATTATCAAAAGATAAACTCTATAGTCTGAGCCGAATTATTTGGGGCCATCTTGTCCAGCACCCCCACACTAGAGAAGAAAGTAAAAGGCAAGAGTTAAACCCAGGAGTCTGCAAAACAAAGGCACTGGAGTAGACTGAAGATGTATCCAGAGTTGCTCATTATATACAGGGTTTGAGTAGACATGAAGACTAGTGGAGTCTACTAGTAGGGAAAAGTACCATTCTGGCTTTCATATAACAGTGAAACACTCTAATCTGAAAAATTCTCTTTTTAATATCCTTCTGTATCTTTGGGACTTGTCTTGATTTTCCCCATTGTCTAGTTCACATTTCTCCTGCCTCAACTTCTCAACTTTAAACAATGATTGCTGACATTTTACTCCGTTTCCTGGCTTCTGATTTCACATTTTTCTTTTGTCATGGTGCCTCCCAGCATTGATCCTTTGGTGAGGAGTTTTTGGCTCAGTTCTAGGGCTTTCCATGCATATACAATGCCCTTATAGGCAGCCTTATAGTTGTTCTGGGCACTTATTGAGATAGTTACCAAGGTCACCTGGCCTGAACTTACCCATATGAAAAAATGCCTGCTGTTTCTAGGTGGTAGAATAAGACTTACCCATAATTGACATATATCATTTTAAGCTTGCAAAATTTCTTTAACATTTTAAACTAGTTTTGATTTAAAAAATTCAAAAGTGTTTCACAAACTTTCTTGCTTTTAAAAAGCAGAGTATGATAAGCAACATTTAAGCATTTCTTGATGACTCATTTTAATTTTCAAAATTAACTACTATACCGCAATATAAAACAGAGTATAGTCACTGCACTAAATGGTCCCAGACAGCTATATAGTTTGCATCCTTATGTCATAATTATTTTCTGTTTCCTTTCCAGTTGTTAAGCTATCAAATCAGCCATTCTCCAGGATCTCCCTGACTTCTTTTATAATATGTTGTTGGAATTAGAAAACCAGATAGCCAAGTTGATTAAAATAATGTCTAATCAAAGCGGAGGTCATCTCTGCTTGACGACTGATGAAGTTTTCCATTAGGAAAGTGCAAGGTACTGAATTCCTTGACATTGGCATTTATTGGAACTATTTAGAGGTTTTTGGAAATTTACTTTGGTTCTCAGTTGGATCCTGGAAACTTTATGTCCTCATACCTTCTGAGAGTGGTATAACTTAATAACGTTTTTGGGTTATAAGTCAACAAGGAGTCAGCATAATGTAAGGTGGCCAGGTAGACAGGGTTTGACTCTTGTTTTTGTCACCTCCTAGCTTGAACAAGTCACACAGCACGTTTGAGCCTCATTTAGTCATCTATAAGCCAGTTATAAATGTTGGTCAGTATTGAGGGTCTTGTGTGATATAAACCTAATACTCTATATGGAATTATTGGTGCATAATAGGGGTTTAAAACTTGTTAGTTACTTGAATGACTATAGAAAGACTATTTGCTCTTATGTGAGGCCAAAACCCAAGTCCATAATATCTCTTGAAGAAAAAGACTTCATATAACACAATGGATAAAATAGATTGGTTTACAGAGTTTATCTTTGAAAAAAAAAAAACATATTGTTTACTATATGCAAAAGTCACTTTTTTCTTTCAGCTTTGCCTGTCTTTATTGCTAGAATTCTTGTAATAAAAATCTCTGTCCACTCCTTAGATTATTATTCTAGGGATGATCTGATGACCAGGGGCCCAGACACCATGCTCCAACTTCTACAGTCTCCTCCCTCTGCCCTTTCTCCCAAATTATTGCCCTTTTCAGAACAAAATTGTATTGTGACTGAGTCTGTCAAGCTCCAGTGAGAATAATTTAACTAAATTATGAATTTATAGGCCAGAATTAAGAATGTGAGCCTGAGGGGTACTGGTTTAAAAGGCAGCATTAGCTTTCCAGTTTTTGATGGAACGATTATTTTGATACTATTTTGGAACAACTTTTCTGGCTACTAAAATAGCCAAAGGCTGTGACTCCAGTCCCTAGAGATTGTGCCTGTATTAGACCATTTTCACACTGCTGTAAAGATACTACCTGAGACTGGGTAATTTATAAACAGAGGAGATTTAATCGACTCACAATTCGGCATGGCTGGGGAGGCCTCAGGAAACTTACAATCCTGGCAGAAGGGGAAGCAGGCACCTCTTCACAAGGTGGCAGGAGAGAGAAAAGTAAAGCGTGAAGTGGGAAGAGCCCCTCAAGAAACCATCAGATCTCATGAAAGGTCACTCACTATCATGAGGACAACATAGGGGAAACTGCTCCCATGATCCAGTCACCTCCCTTCTGGTTCCTCCCTGGACTCATGGGGATTATAGGAATTACAGTTCAAGATGAGCTTTGAGTGGGGACACAGAGCCAAACCATATCAGTGCCTTTTGGGGCATTCTCTTGGAATTGGGGGAGCATGAAAACCAATGTATAACTACTGTCTAAAATCAAGGAAAGTGGAAAGCTGTGTGAATGACACACATTTCCAGAGTTTGGTAGGACAAAAACACATGAGCTTCCCTGTAAAACTAAGAGATACTACAGAAGATAACTAGACTCTATATAAAAAGATCCTGTCTTCAAAGGCTTCTTCCTGGGATGAGAGGACCCCAGAGTAAATCTCTAGGCAGAAGTTGAGGGAGAACTCTAATTTCTAGGATAGAGGTGTTCAGCCATGGATGCAAGAGACTAAAAGTGGGAAGTTGATATGGCTTAACTCTGTGTCTCCACCCATATCTCATCTTCGTAGCTCCAATAATTCTCATATGTTGTGAGAAGGACCCAGTGAAAGATAGTTGAATCATGGTGGTGGATCTTTCCCATGCTGTACTGGTGATAGGGAATGGGTCTCACAAGATCTGATGGTTTTGAAAATGGGATTTTCTCTGCACAGCTTTTTTCTTTGCCTGCTGCCATCCATGTAAGATGTGACTTGCTCCTCCTTGCCTTCTGCCATGATTGTGAGGCCTCCCCAGCCATGTGGAACCGTAAGTCCAATAAACCTCTTTCTTTTGTAAATTGCCCAGTCTTGGGTATGTCTTTATCAGCAGCATGAAACCGGACTAGTACAGAAGTATTTGTTAAGAATCCACAGAAGCCTTTCCTGAGAGAGCACTGCATAACAGAGGCCATTAACCAAGCAATAAAGAATAATAAATAGCCAGGCAAGTAATGTTTTGCCTTTTCCTCTAGTTTTACTTCTCCTTGTACTCAAAGGAACCTGAAGCAAAAGAGCCAGTGGATAAGGAATTGAAGTAAGGAATACTGAAAGAACTGAGGCTATCCTCCATTTCCTTTCCTTTTTTTTTTTTTTTTTGTTTGTTTGTTTTTTGCTTTTTGTGTTTTGTTTTTTGAGATAGAGATTACTCTGTCACCAAGACTGGAGTGCAGTGGCACCAAAGCCGGAGTGCAGCAGCACAATCATGTCTCACTGAAGCCTCAACCTCCCAGACTCAAGCAATCCTCTCACTTCAGCCTCTCCAGTAGATGGGACTACAGGTGCACACCACAATGCTTGTCTAATGTTTTAAATATTTTATAGAGACAGAGTCCCATTATGTTGCCCAGGCAGGTCGTGGACTCCTGGGCTTAAGCGATCTTCCTCCTTTGGCTTTCCAAACTGCTGGAATTACAGGCATGAACAACAACTCCAGGCCCATCCCCTTTTCCCATTACTTGTCTGAGAGGTCTTGGTCCAGGCTCAATGTGAGAGAGGTAGAACTTTAAACTGTATGGAGGGCGGAATTTCATTTGATTTATATTTTATATTGAATGGGACTACTTAAATCTGAAATTGGTAGTATCCTAATACCAGCAAACTTATGTCATCTGCTCAAGATAGCCTCAACAGATGGAAAAGACTCAATATAATTTGTTAAAGGCAACAGTGGAGAAAAGAAAAACTTCTTGCCGAACAGTCTTTAAATTCAATTCATTTAAAGGACTGTCAAAATAAACATATCCCATAAAAATCTGATCTACATATTTATTTAAAGGCATCCCTCACTCATTTATTCATTTATTCAGATATCTCTATATCTTCTGGCATTGTCCAATAGAATGTACAACAATTTTAAGTAAATTCTAAATTAGATATCATAATATAATAAAAGAAATGCATTAATGTTTGCATTTTCAGCTTCCTTATAAATGGAGATACCACATAGCAATGATAGGAATCAGGTTTGGAGGAGAGAAATGAGAGAGGACAAATAGGGCATAGTAATTACGGTGATCTAACTTCACTATTCTTTGCAATGAAAAGCAGCAGGATGAACTTTCATTCTTGAAAACATTGACTGGCGGTATGGGTTATTGCGAGCACACTCCCTGTATACACTGTGAAGACTGCCTAACCACAGTAGGAGACAATACATGTTTATGCCGCAATCTTGTATTACATGTGATGTCTTGGTAATATACAACCCATTCAGGACTCTTTCCTAGAAGCTTTTTATTGAGTATCACAAAATCCACACTGTGTATACAATTTAGAGTCTATCAAAGCAGATGAGAACATATTATGCTTACTGTCATGGGGAACGATTTCAATCAGCATCCCCACTCCAATCCCTTATTAGCGGCTGCCTATAGCATTGTGCTGAGGCTGATTCCATAATCACACCGGAGTGTGGCAGGAACACCATAGCAATTAGCAACATGTTCCAGGGAACAAGGAGAAGAGAAAGGTGGCAAGTGGGCCATACATTTGACAATGTCTAAATTGAAGCTTATTTTTTTTCCTGCAGCAACTCATCATTGAGGTAAAAGCAGGCTATTGATTTATGTTAAAATGGAGAGAAAGCTATGGTTTGATGACAGGCAACATCAAGTCATTTTACAATACCCAAAGTAGCATGTTACTTTTGATCTTCTTACTTGGTTGTCTAACTATTAATCCAACATCAGCAGCATGTTTCCAGAGATGGACATGACTCCTAGAATGGGGAAATAAGCAACTGAAGACTTACCATTGCAAGTATGTGAGTCCATAAGATGTATGGACAAATGCCCAAGAAGCCACCACCAGCTCCAGTTTTCTCAAAGTGAAGGGTGGGAATGTATATATTGTTGATTCTCATTATTCACAGCAGCTATATTCTATAATGTCACTGCAAACACTGAATTAGTGAATACTGAACACTTGCTCCTAGGGCAAATACAGGGTTAGGTTCCTGTGAGCCTCTAGTCACACATTTTTCTTGACCAATCAATAACATTGATTTAGGTGTGTTTATGTTTAGAATTTCTTACTTAATATACACTGTTGATTCATTAACATTGACCTCACAACCAACAGCACACTAATTTATGCCTGAACAAACTTATCTAACACATATTTTCTGCATAAGGCACATCACAGTCTTCTTGTATTTAGGAATGCTACACAGCTCTTCAGCCTGATTTTTAGCAGCATTTTAAACAGTGAAATCATTAACAAAAGGCACTAAAAAGCCAATACCATGCCACTGAATAGACCACAAAAATACATTTGTTTACAGTATGAAACAAGAACTTGTTTACAGAGCTGAAACAAGAAAACAGAGAATATGTGTATAAGGTGACTCAAATTTTTCACCATTTTGAGCATGATCACGAATGACAGTAAATGTATCATGAGTATTGTTTGGGGGATTATGAATAAATTTTAGTAAACAGGCAAATTCACAAATATAAAATCTGTGAATAATGAAAATTAACTGTGTGTTTGCGTGTATGTATGACTTTATAACTGGAAATGAAGATGCAGTCTTTAACCGAAGAGCTCCCATTTAATTGAAAAATTATGACTAGTACAACCAAAATATTCAAGGAAAACACAAACTTGATACACAAGAAGACTAAACTCAATGGTTGCAATGCTAATACGAAATTCAAGCAGGAGTCTCAGGAATACTCCAAGCAGAGATATTTTTAAAGAAGTAGGAATTGTGCTGAGCATTTGAGCATTGGATTAAATTTGTTTAAGAGGAATGTAGCAGATAATGGACCTCAGGTGATGGTTCAGAGCAAACAAAGGTTTGAATGCAAGAATGATGCTCTGAGGGCGCCTGTAGCACTCCAGAACCAGCAGCAATGGAAGCAAAGATGGACTGGAGAGAATGACTGAGTCTACTGGAACACACAGAGCAGCCGGTCTGAGGATTTCATTCTGTAATCAGATATACACCCCAGTTTGACCTTCATATTCTGATTTCAGGCTCAGGCTCCAATAGAATAATGGCTGTGCCTTTTATGTATGTGTGTATTTAACTAAATTAAGCATGCGGCATTCTGCACAGATGGGCACTTGATAAATTTGTTTATTGGTTATTCTTTCACTCCTGCCTTGCCCAAAAGAAGTGAAGGATTATAGTTTTTTCACCCTTTCTCAGAAACCTCACAGTGTGGGAGCAAAGTATTCCTTTTCATTGCCATTCCTTTCCCCAGGATAAAAGAGAGACAGGAAATTAAGCCATAACAAATATTAGTCCATGTATGCTACTAAGCATTCCCAAGAAAGTGGAGGTTAAATAAATCCACCATGTGGCTTTCAGAGTTGTGGTATAGTCAGGGGCAACATCCATAAGGACTTTATTTCTGCATGCTTTCTGAGAATATGCCCATGATTAAACTCTGTGCTGTCATTTAAAATGAGGGAATTAAACAACCAGCAATTAATATCATGCTGGAGTATTATAGTCATATCTGCAAGAGTTTAGATACCTTTATTAAATGTATTATTTTAAAGCATATAAATATTTTTAATTGTTTCTATTTCTACCAAAGGTCTTATTTACAAAGGGATGGATGTTGCTGGGGTAAGATGACAGACTCAGGCAATCTTCTTGGGCAGGGATTGAGAACACTTTTTGTAAAAGTTCAGATAACAAATATTGTAGGCCTTGCCTAAGAATAGTCTCTTTCACAACTGCTCAACTCTGCCATGTGAAACCAGTCATAGATAATACATAAGTGAATGAGAATAGCTGTGTCTCAATAAAATTTTATTCATGGGCATTGATATTTGAATTTTAAATATCTTTCTCATCTTATAAAACAGTGTTCTTTTGATTGCTTGATTTTTTTCAACCAGTTAAAAATTTAGTGGCCACTGTTACCTTGTGGGACACAACAAAAGAGATTTGGCCCATAGGCTGTAGTTTTCAGACACCTGCTCTTAGGTAAAAGAGAGCCAACACTTTTCAAGACTGAGAAAAAGGCCTTGGGCAGGCTAGGGGTATAATTGTGAATTGTGAATCCAGGTTAAGAGGACAAGGTTCATTGTCCCTGAAAAGCTTAAGTATTTCTCCTAATGGTACTTTTTCAGGGACTGGAGTCACAGGCCTTGACTACTTCAGAGTCTAGAAAGATGCTTCAAAACAGTACCAAAGCACCCACTTGCAGTATTGCTTCAGGCTCTTCTGGCTAAGAAGAGTAGGGAAATTAGAGGAAAGGCAAAATATTACTTTCCTGGCTATTTATTATTCTTCATTGCTCTTTTAGTGGTCTCGGCTATGCAGTGCTCTCTCATGGAAAACTGTGTGTTCCTAAGAAACACTCCCTACTCTCAGTCTCTTGCACCTATGTTGAAGACCGCTATCCTGGAACTCAGAGTTCTTTCCCAACTCCTGTTCAGAGTCTTATTCTGGGATCATTTCATGCCAGAAAGAAGCCCTTAAAGGCAAAATCTTTTTGCTAGAGGAGGCAGGGAAATACTAGGTAGGAAAGGGCAGGGTCTCTGGCAAGGGTTCTACCCTAGAGCCTGGACCCGTGACCCTAAATGAGAACTTCACATCCTCATTTTCCCACCTGAATGTTGTCTTTTGGCCCATGACACCCCCTATCCCGTGCACATAAAAACCCCAAACTCCACTGGCAGAGGAACACAGAGTGGCTTGGCAGAGAAAGAGAGAAGTGTTTGAATGTCAAGAGAAGAAGAGGCAGCTGGACATCAGAGACTGTGGAGAGGAGTTTGACTGAGGATGGCCAAACTCCAGGGGAAGATTATCTTTCCATTCCCTCCCCTTTCTAGCTCCCCATCCCACTGACAGCTACTTCCGCTGCTCAGTAAAATCTCTGCATTTACCATCCTTCAAGTCCATATGACCTGATTCTTCCTGGATGCCGGACAAGAACTCAGGTGCCAAGAGGGCAGGGTGTGAAAGGCTGCCATCATGGCCCTCCACTGAGCTGGTTTAACACTTAGCCATCTGCAGACGGCAAATGCTAGAAAAGCATTGTTTGTAACACGCACCCTGTGGGGCTCCAGAGGTCATGGGCAACCCTTAGATGCTGCCACAGGTTGGTACAGGGTTTGTTCCTGTCATTTCCCAAAGGCATTCACCCTGGCTTCTCCAACTGTTCACTGGCATGCTCTCTTTTCTGCAAGGGGTTTGAGTGTGGTGGTCAAGCAAATGAGCCACCCCTGCTGCACGTCCCACAAGGGGGTCAAGGGAACTCTCCTATCTCATTTTCATAAAGACTCTAGCCCGGTTCCCTTCTATAGTTTCTATTTGGCTTATAGAAAAACCCACATGTCCTTGTCATACCAAACTTTGGAAATTTGTGCCATTGACATGGTTTTCCTTCCTCCTTGATTTCAGGCAAGAGTCATGCACTAGTCTTCACGCTCCCCAAATTCCAAGAGGTCTATGTCAAATTTCTAAACAATTATCTTACTGCATAAAACATTTGTCGTTTAATGGCATCTAATGCATCATCCCCTAATTAAGCTCAAAAATGTTAAGTAGGGAGGTCAATATATCTTCCCTGTTACTGATCCTCAGTTTATTTCTCAGAAGGTGGTTTTATGCCCTCTCTCACTTCGCTTGGAATTTGGGAGAAGATGCATTCTCCTCTCTTCCATTATATAAAGGGAAGAGAAATGCCACAGTACTCCTAATTTCTACTGATTTCATTCCATTTTTCTTCCCTCTCTGATCAATCTCTCTTGAATTTCATATGTTTCCTTACATGGGGCAGTGGTGGACCATAGGCTAAGGGTTGCAGAGCTGATTTTGTCTGCCTCTTAGAAAATCCTCTGGGGTTGCTGTGTTTGTTGTATCATTCATTGCTCTCAGCTTTGGGGCCTCATTAGGAAAGCAGAAGTCTTACATAACATACACAGTGCACTTGTAAACCACTATTTAGGCTGGTTTTACACTACCTTTTACGGACTCTCAGGAGAAACAAAGATCATAGATATCAGTTAATTCACCCATATGATGGTTAAATTTCCTCTGCAACATCCCTGTGGATAATTTGTACATCTTCAAGTCCTCCAATCATGGAAACAACTCATTGTATTTGGGAATAGCATTAGTGAGAAGTCCTTCCAGGTGTCAAGCCAAAATCTGCTTTTCTGTAATTTTCCCTCAACCTTCCTCCTCATTCTGTTCTTTGAAGCTAAACAAGACAAGCTGTTCTCTTCTGAGGAGCTTTTACATGAGAATCTTTAAATATGTGAGGATAACAGAGATTATTTGTTTTTCTTTTTTCTTCCTTGAAGACTCAGGATTCCCATTGACTGCAATTGTTTCATAATGAGGTTATTTCAAATCCTGTCACTAAACGGGTCTTGTTTGGACACAATTCATTTCCCAGGTGGGGTTTGACCTACACCAAATTGAATAGAAGAATCATCATCCTTCTTTTGGGAAACTGTGCTTCTAAAATCCACTCCTCCCACCTCTGAGCCTCTTTTTCCTGAAGAAATCCTATTCACTCTTTAAAATTTAGGCCATCTTTTTCAATATCTCTCTTCTTCCCCTTCCTCTTTTCTGAAATGTCACTGTATATATGCATCTTTATTTTGGTATATGTCCTATTGAATGGTAAATTAATGACTTAATCTTCTGTCTGTTTTTCCCAGAAAATGCTAAGCTCTTGAAACAAGGACAATGTGTTATGTATTACTAGTTTCCCCTTGTGTCTTTATGCCTGGCACAAGTTGGAGACTTGATGAATGATACTGAATAAATAAGTGAATGCAGCCTAAGACTCCCTTCAGCCTTCCTAGTAGTGGTATCATACAGTTGCACCATGTTGAACACTTCGCCAATTTACATTTCTGAGAGCTTTTCACTTGCTCAGCTCACTCGGGTTTTCCCCATTATACTTATACCAATTATATGCATTTTAATTCCACCTATGTGTTGAAAAGTTAACGTCTGAAAAGTATATCTTAATGAAAAGTAATTCCAAATTCTTTTAATCTATTTATAAATCCAGAGTAGACCTTATGTTAACTCACAGTATAATAAGTACTTGAAAACAATTAACATTTTATTTATTTTAGCCAGTCTTTTTACCCCTTCAAATTACCCTCCTCTAGGGGGATTTTATCAGCTGTAAGATGGATCAGAGACCCTTCTTAGGGGCCTGCCAGGTCCCCACAAGCATGGAAATAAAGAAAAAAACCTTGAGTCCTTTCAAGGTAAATTCTAGGCACCTAGCTAGTCTTGAAAAGTAAGTGAGCAACCACATAAGCAAGAGGATATTAACAATAGTCTCCTAAGCAAGACAACGTCAGAAGGTGTTTTGGTTTCCTGTGGAAATGAAAAGTTAAAATCTTAACATATGTTCTTGGGTTGTTTTTCTGAAATCCCCACCAAATGGAAAATGCCAACTGCTATCACATAGACCTTGGAGAAGAAAGAGCTGAGGACACTACTCTGGTCTCTGTTCTTCGTTCTGCATTTCTTCCTGAGGGGTCTGGAGAGAGTCACACCCTTAGACCAAACCAATGTCTAGCCTCCATGTATTGTTTTATGATTTTGCCTACAACTTCTGCTCTCCTGGAATGTATCCTTACCTTGAAGAACTCTTGCTTATAAGCCATCTGGGAGTTTGAGTCTTAAGCATAGCTGCCCATTCTCCTTGCTTCGTTGGCACCATGCAATAAATGCCTTTTTCTTTAACTGCAAATCTTGATGTCAGTGTCTGGCTTTCCTGCACTGGGCAAGAAGACCCCAGTTTGGTTTGGTAGCAGCTGTTTATTTAAAACTTCATGAAATCCCCCCACTGTGAACCTGGGAGTCAACAAAAACAATAAAGTAAATTTTGTTTGTTTTTTGCTTTTGTTTTATTTTGAGAACAGAGAGGACTGGGGGGGCGGGGAAGAAAGATATACTGGTTCCTATTCCCAAGCCATGCATTTTGGATGATGTGATACCTTTGTTGGTTCATGTCTGCAGCTCCTTAGACAGGTTCCTTTACTGTGTTCCTGTGCTGCCTCCTCCTTCAAGACCAGATCAACTTGTTCATTTCTGAAAGCAATCATTTGGTACAAAGTGTTACAAAACGATGTATGAGCAACTCAAGTACTTCTCAGCCATAGAATACTGGGCAGATACAGTGGAAATTCACTTCCCCATCTGTGACTTTCTGTTCTTTTCAACTGTCCTTTATTTTCCTTTGACTTTTCATTTGGTGTGTAAAACAGGCAAATGAAAGTAATCCTGATTAATGTCATTCATAATTTCTATTGTGCATCTACTAGGTGCATGGAATTTATTATGGCAGGTTATATTTTAAAGGGTATAGTGTGGGAACTGTTGTCAAACTATAACATATAAACCGATTTTGACCATTTATCATAAAATTATTATCTTTATACTAGCCATATCATTATTTACCGTAGGCTCAAATGTGCTTTGTTTCTCTTCTGGTTCTATTTTTTTCCGCTTGTGGAGAAATGCCTCTAGTTATATAATGGAGTTCCATGGAAAAGTCAGGTAAGGTTATATATAAACTTATTGGACTTGGCTATTTATAATTTGTCATTGTAGGTGCCTGAATACACAAGGAAGGAGAAATGAAAATAAGGAATCAGGAAAGATTAGTGACATGCCTTGGAATGAATCTGGAACAGCTTTGCCTGTGGTCTGAGCTATAGGTTTCACATTTTTAGAGCATTTATCTAAGGGTCCTTGCTATAATCAAAGGCAATTTTTCAGACCCCATGATTATATTCACTAGAAACAGAAGTGTGTTTTAGTAATAATCAGATGTCTATTTACATGTCATCAACATTTTAAGTAGTTTTCCTGTATTTCTTAGTCCCCAAAAACTCCTGAAATTCAAATTCTGCCTCCTCTCTAACATTTAGCACATTCTTGGTGCTCAATAAATGTTTAACAGTTGGGATACTTATGTTTAACAGCTGCAACATTGACTCCAAGGACAGCTGCATTTTAATGGTGTGTGAAGTGATTTATATGTAAGCTTCTAAAACTCATAACTAAAGCACTTAGCACTTTAGACTCCTCTGGGACAAAGGTGATAGATTAAGGTAAAATGGTATTATTATTTAATTCCGAAAGAGGTAAATTACACTGGCAAAATGCTATTTGATGTTACTGGCAAACCGCTGTGGTCTGATGCTTTGTTGCCATCAGGAAACGTGGTCCAGTGGTGGGAGCTGTGGTGAAGGAGGCAGGAGTCCTGGGTACTATTTCTGGTTAATTCACTGACTTCCTGGGTGACCTTGGGCAACTCACTTAACCTCCTCATGCCTCAGTCTCCCTCCCTAGGAGTAGAACTGAGCAGTCCTTTCCAAGATTCTGGTTTAAAAGGACATTTTAAGAGTAAAACCTTGAAATGCTTCATTTGGCACTAACATTTTTTGCAGTAATGAGTGATTTGTTTTTCTCCCAGCTGCATTGTTGGCTGTTAGAAAGGCAGTGTATATTAATATGTCCTTAGCCTGAACACACAACGTGAGTTCCCAGAGTGGCCATGGGCACAGGAGTTTGTATTTCAGAACAGACCAATATCACTGCCAAAGGCACTTTGATTTTATACCATGCACACTTCTTGTGACTTTGTTCTTGCCATGTTTAAAGAGATTTTGAGACAAAGAAATAAGCACTTCCCTGAATCCTTGGGTGGTGAAAGCTGTCTGGATTTTGAATTGACTCTTGCAGTTTGAGAAGAATCTCTTCATGTGTTTGGGAAAAATAGTGAAAAAATCCCAAACTTAAAGCTTCTGCTGATTGCTCAGTTGAAGAAGAGAGTAGAGGACAACAGAGGGGTCCCTCTTCCTGTCTATGCAAGCCTTGTGAGCCTGCTGAATGGGGATGTCATGCGGTTGGAACAGATGGCATTTCAGATCCTGTAGTGGCTATATCTTGAATTCTGACCATGTTACTTTACTCTAAATTCCTGGAATGGCTACTTTGGCTGCTGTATTTCTGACAATGTGTAGGCAGATACATAACAATTTATCCACACCACTGGGTAGATACAGGTTCTTTAGAAAATTGATAAGCATGAGGTATGAGGGGTAAAGAGGAAAAAAGAGCATAAGAGAAGATCACTATATAAAACAGATTATATTTTGTTTCCTTGATTAATAGACTAAAATGTTCCAATGAATTTTTTTCCTGAAGAGTTCTTATCACTTATAAGACTGGATTGGGCTTTTTGGTGGATATGGAGAGTGTCACTGACTTATCCTCATTTTAACTGTCTTTAAAAAGACAATAATTAGCACGTCATTGAATAGTTCAATGGCTCCTGTACAGGGAAATTGGAGTGACCTTGAAAGGAAAAAAAAGATTATATAGGCAGCATAAATTCACTCAGCTACTTTTTTGAGTTTATAGCTGCTGGATTGCCATCAAAATTTTTTTTTCTTTACTGATGGTGGTTATAAACTGTACTATGATTTATTGTTATTTTGTGATTTTTTTTTTAAAAAAGCTCACTTCGATTTTGTGCTTTGCATATTTTGAGAATAGGTGCTAACATTTGTAAGATTCTTACATATGTGGATTGAAAGGCAATCAGATAATTGGTTAGTCATTTATTTTCAGTTTGAATCAAGAAATTAGTGATTCTTAGTTTGCAATAAAGAAGAAATATTAACCATAAAAACTAATTTTAGTATTAAAATTCCTTCAGAATAAATGTTTGATATTGTGAGTCTAAAACCGGTTACAGCACAAAAGTATATAAAACTCTGTTTCCCACCATTATAATAACTGTTTTCATAATGGGCTTTTTGTTAATTTAAGGTTTCTTAGGAATGTAACTTACAGATTTTTGCAGAAGAGCCAATATACACTAAATACCAACATATCCCCATGTGAAAAAATATATGTCCTTAGTATAGACAGTAAAACACTTAAAGAATTTTATGACAAGTGAAATGAAAAGCTGGATAAAGAGAGAGTTGTCAATGATTGTTAAAAAATGTCTTTGTTGATTTGACTATGTTGATTATGTAGGTATTTTGAAGAAGACATTAATAATCAGTTAATGATGGAGAAGATCAGTGTTAACCCAAGAAAGAGGTATTGAAGAGAAAAAAAAAAAACCCTACAAAAAATCCCAATAATAAAATAACACACACACACAAAAGCATACATTGAATTTCGTAAAATTAAGGCATTAGGCCAGATTTATCAAATACGTAGTCTATGTCAAATCTTTGTGAAACATCGAAATCAGACAGAAGCTGAATTACCTGATTTGCTTGATTTCTCAGAGTGAAAACAATAACAATTACTGACTGCTTGGTATAAACAACAACCCTATGGAGCATATTTTATTAACTCCTCAAAAAGGTTAAGTAATGTGTCCAAGATCACACAGCTAGTAAGTGGTAGAACTGGGAATACAGCACAACCTGACTCTTCAGTCCACACTTTGAACTGCTATATTGTACTCTCTCTCCAAGGGTTTTATGAATGCTAAAGAAATGGTAGCACTGGGGAAGCAAGGTACTAGCTCAACTTAAACATGCTACGATATTATCTATACTAGGAAAATTACCTTCGGGAGATGTTGACTCACCTATCTTCCCTTACCCATGATCTACACAGAACAAAATGCACACACAGTCATATGCATTATCAACATGCAAGGTAGTTTTACAGTGTAATAGCACTATCTCAGAATTGCAAGGACCACAGATAAGTTTTAAAAGTTCATGTCAGGAACTCTGAGGGTTTGAGATCTTACCCTGCCTTATAAGCTGAAGAGTGAGCTTGCTATAGATTCATGCATACCATAAGAAGAAATGAGATTCCTGAGTCAGAGACAAAGGACTTGGTTATTTATGGCACAACAGGTTGCATAAGATTTATGTTTGCACTGGTTCCCCTCTCCCCATAGATCTCACGGGGATCACCAGGAGACAGTCCCAGGTGGATGCTGTGCCTGCAATGTGTTTGTGTCACAGCTGAGAAATCCAAGTCTGTAAAAGAGTTACCAGCAAACCTGGCCAACCTTTACCCAGAGGGAGATCTCACTATGTTTTCTTATTTGTATTATGTTGGTCAGCAAACAAATATGCCCTTTGCCCAGGAGAGTGACACTCTTTGTATCGTTTCTTGAAAAAATGTCTTGAAAATACATTTTTGAAAAGATAGTCTGAAATAAGAGTTATCATCAACTCTGCTCACAAAACATGAATACACACGTAAGAGAGACATAAAAAGCTGTTTCCCAACAACGTATTATTTCCTATAATCCATGCTCTCTCATTTGACCCTTATACAAATTCTGTGAGATTAATATGGTAGGTCTTATATATTTTCCATTTTACAGATTTCGCTCCTTATAAAATGGTTCTGTTGGATAAATAAGACTAACATAGCTTCCATAGTCTGAAAACAGTTTAGTTGACGAAATATATAGGTGTATAAGAAAAATGCCAAATATACAAATTGAGGTTTAAAGGGATTTAATTCTTATAGCATAAAGGATTAATATAAAAATAATTTTTCTCCAGTAGTATTTTGTATTCTCTATTTTTAGTAGCGACTTGATCAGGGATAAAGAAGTTAAGTATAAGCATATGTACTAGCAATCACTAGCAATTGATGGAGGAATAGAAATAAGAACAATACACCTCCCAACTTATATTATAATTCAATGGAGAAAGATGATCTGAATTGACGCACTATTTAGAAATATACCCATTATGTTAAGTAGTGTATATCTGTATCAGAATACCATTAAGTGCATCATGTATTATATTCTCAATTTCTAAGGTGCATAACATCTAGGGGTGCTCTGTTTGGGGCTGAGGCGTCCTTTAATAATTGGTAGAACTTACATCCCAATGAGGATGGTTTACTCCAGGAATTTCAAAGCAGTTTGCTTACTATCAGTCGGCTCCTTTATTTTGACAAGACAGGTTAGATTTTAGCCTACTTTGATAAATACAATTAGGTCACAGAAAGTTGGTTCTGTAGTGTTAATAAGCCAAGAAGGGATATCACTATTGTGTGGTTATGTGGAATTGTGAGGATTGAGGGGAGGATGGCTCATGTTTCCATTGCAGGTCTTACATGATCATTTACTTAGAAGTACTCTTTGGGTTTGTGGCTATTTCAACACCAAATGAGATTATCATTTTCCCTTTTAGGGAGCTCTTCCATTACAATTAATGACTCAAACAAGCTGAAAAATGGCCACAATTGTTCCACATCCAAGACATGTTTGCAGTAAATTCTGGAAGATTTAACCTCATCCATCAATTGAACATGTTGTCCTAAATACACATGATCATTCAAGCCACAGCACCTTTGTGGCAGTTGACAAGCTGTCCTTGTTCAGTGGGTGTTTAAATCTTGTCCTTCAGCAAAGTGAAGTAAAAGGAATGTTCTCATTAAAAGTCAAAATCTAAAAAGCAAAATTCAATCTGTCAAGTCGTCAAGTGTATTAAAGGTGAAAAATAAAGCTGCTAAGACGCTTGGGTCTTTTTTTAGACTGTTTCCCTGGCGAGAAGAGAGAATCTTTCTGACACAGGAGTCCTTTTTATACACATTTCATAATAGTTTGTGCACCTACACGTAAGCTCTGAGCCAATAACATTCAGGTCCTGTTAACACATTTATACAGGTTTCTAATCAACAAGTGGTTATTAATTTGAAGTGTATTTTAGTGACTAGATCTTCAAACCTATCTGCCTCCCACCAGCTTCCAACTCAGATATAGATGTCATAGAACAAACGGGAATTCAGTATGAAAGATTAAAATGGACTTAATTCAATGTCTAAGATATGACCTTTATTATGAATTATCCCTTGTAAAATGTTTATTCATACCAACATCTGTAATAATAGTAGTGAGCAGAAATGATGCAAGTAATATGTTTTTCTCACGGATAGCCACATTTCAGGTCAGTCCTAAAAGAAACTTACTATCAAAATTTTTAGCTAAATACTATCTTTACTGGGGGATGAGGTTGGGTTGTCATATAAAATACAAATGGCCACAAATTTGAATTTCAGATACATAATAAATTTTTTTTTAGTATAGATATGCTGTAAATATGGCATGAGACATACTTATGCTAAAATATCTATTAGTTGTGTATCTGAAATTCAAATTTAACTGGAGGAATACTTATTTTATCATGATTATGTCTGTCTTAATCGGCAACCTAGGGGCGAGGGGAAGCCGTCGTTTGAAGAAAGGAACGGGTCTGCTGAAGTCTCAAGTAGAAAAGGAGAGGGATACACACTTATTAAGGCAGCTCTGGTAAAGTTTCCTCTATCTTTCCCCAGTTTACCAAACGAGGTGGAACTCATTGACTAGGGGGGAAAAAAAATGCCCTCGCCACTGTCCCGGCTCACTTATGAAGGCATTTTCTTTTCCCCTAGAACTGAAAAATCAAAGCCGCTTGGAGCCTGATTTACGAGTTTTCCCCGAGTGTCATGCAGCCACTAGATGGCAGTAGCAGCCCATCATACCCCGCCCCCTCCCTGGCGTCCTGGAGCCAATTTTCTGTACCTTGTCCTCTTTCTCTTCGCAGGTTTCAGCTTGTCACTTTTCTTCTCCCTCTTTGTTTTCTATTTTTACTTTTATTCAAATGCCAGAAAAACCAGCTGGTTGAAGAAGTCATGCGGTGCTCCACACGTTTATCGCAGGGGGTGCTGTGACTGAAAAGCCTAACTGATTTTCTAGGCTGCTGGAGCTGGATATCAGGCACCAGGGCACAAGGACACTTGCACAGGAAGCTGTGGCTGGGTAGATGAGGACAAAGAGTGTGATCATGCTTTGCTAAGTCCAGGACACAAGTCTGATCCTCCTGCATTTGAGAGTCTCTCTCAGCTGCAGCTAGGTGCGACTCTGTGAACAAGCAGCTGCTGGGGGACTTGCCACAGGTCGTGGAGGTGGAATTCTAGTGTTCCTTTTCGAGACATGAATTTTGTTTTCAGGAAAACAAAAACGAAAACAAGAAAACCAAAAAACCACATTGAGTTACAAAACTATTCACACGGAGGTATCAGGAATTGATCTTCAGTTTAGAGAGTGCTCCTTACAGATTTTTAAAGTTGGTAAGTGAGAGAGGAACTTTACGTTTTGTTAAAATCTATTTGATTGAAAACAGGATCTGCTAAAATTCTTACTCCGAAAAAGTAGAGGAATGGAGAATACTGTGAAGCAAATGGGTTAGATGAATTCAAATCTTCCTGTCACCAAGAACATGGTATCCATACGGCGAAGGCAGTCCTACCCTTTCCTCGCTGTTCCCCTTCCCTTCTGCCGGCCCCAGCCACTGCAGTTGTAAAGAAGGTACATGTGCAGAAGACCTTGCTATCGATGTTGACTGGTACCCTTGTTCCAGAATTCACACTTCAGCTTTTTTCCGGGAATATAACCTCTTGTATTTATACATTTCAAAACAGGTTATAAGCCAGGTTTGGATTCTGTTTGCACCTCTTCATTGTTCTTCATTGTCAACCTAAAACTACATTATTACATATTTTTTAGCTGGGTATTTCTCCTCATCTTTGTTCTCTCATTTAGCAGAAAAATATCAAGTTTAATACTTCTCTTAATATGTTAGATATAGATTGCCTGATTTATTTTTTGAGCTTGAAAACAGTAACTTCTGCCAAGGGATTCTTCTCAAAGCAGAATGGGCCTTATCTCTGTCGCCATCTGACAACCAGTTAGCTGCTTAGCAATGATTGGGATTGAATAAAAGGGGGCACTGTGGTGCATACTCTTGGAACTTACTGTGGTGGCCTCAGCCTCCCATTCACTGTAGATTTGTCTTCAACTCTTTCTAGAAAAGGATTGGGTGGGGCATGGTTCAAGGAAGTCTAATTATGATAAGAATCGTCGATCCACTGGGTAGCTCCCGGATCTAGGAACATGTCAGTTCCCTGGTTCTAGCCTTGGAACATTTTTAAAAAGGAATTTCATATGTAAAATTCTACTTTGTAATTCTCTGTAAATTATTTACTTTATCCTGCACTGGTAATTCATAAGCAAATAGTTTTCCTTGAAGGAGACAAATAAATACAAATTACATTTCAATAATATTTTCCATTGATTAATGTATAATTTGGAATGATCATTCATTCACGCATTTATAATTCATTTGTTCACTCATTTATACATATTTTATTTATTTATTTCACAAATATTTGTCTTCTATATTCCAGGCAGTGTGCTAAAGGCTGGGGAAACAAAACAAAACAAAAACAGAAAAATGGATATTGCCCAGGCTTCATTTGATTTATAGTACATTTGATGATTTGTCTTAATGAAAGCTATATATGAACTTAGGGATTTTAAAATTAGAGGCAGTGTAATGTTGTTTTCCTGTCCCTCTGGAATGGGGAAACTAACATTTAATGAATGCCTCCTATTAAATTCATACACTATCTCATTTCTCACTTTTCACTCACATATGTCATGAATGCATAGATAGACAAATGTTTACCACTTTCAAACAACTACTTGTAAATTATTTGGTAGAAAAAAATGTCAACATATCTCCTAATCATACACTTTCTCCATACACTTATTCAATGACAGTTATTGGAAGATTATTCAGTGCCAGATGTGTTGTAGATACGGTGGGTAGAATGGCAGATGGACAATGTCCCCGCTCTCATGGAGATTATATTTGAGAGGTTATAACAATTACAAATTAGAACTATGAATTTTACTACTCTAGCATTAATCGCTAGGGAAAAAGGGATATCCTTTCTTCTGTGAACAAACAGTTGTTATATCTATATTCTATAAATCAATGAGACCTACTCCATAGAACCAAAAGAATCAGTGTGGAGGGTAATTGGAGACAGTAAGCTCTGCCTACATACAAGTTTCCAAGGGAAGTACAGACTCACGGTCTTATATCCAAGACAAAATCTTCCCTACTCCTGTACCTCATTTTATAGTAAGCATAATATCAAAACAGAAAACAGAATTTATATAAACAAACAGATATTTTTCTACTCCCTTCTCCAAGTGTTGGAAAATATTTGGTATAGTATTTTGAGTGAAGAATAATAATCATTTTGACATTCTATGTATTTAGTGGACTATCAGATCATCTATATTCTAATTTGCTTCTATCGAGACTAACTCTTTTCTATTATCTATCAATCTATCTATGTGTCTGTTATCTATCTATCTATCTATCTATCTATCTATCTATCTATCTATCTATCTATCGCTATCTATCATCTATCTAAATTTGGAAGATGATTACCTAAGACTGTTAAAAATCTTCTGGGATCCAGAGACACAATCAAGCATCAAACACTGTACATTGCTTAGCTACACAGGGTGACAAAAAGTTCCCACAAGGAGGCTGGCATAAGCCTTCCTTTCAAAATTCAACTAAAATGCGGATGGGCAATTTTCTTTATAGGCAAAGCATGATGGGGCTGCAGTTTTTATGGATTTCTGAAGCCATACGGGGTTTCAATTGTCTCTCAGGCCAACTCTTCAGAAAACTTTGCTCCTATTTCATCCCCAGATTTGAGTTTGCCAACTCAATACAGCTAAATATAAATGTAAATGTAGATGGAACTTTTACTTCTTAACATAAAATGCTTTTTATTTGATTTTCTCTTGATTGCTGCCAACATGAGTTGATAGATACATTGCATTTTTGGTTTCTGGAATTTGTTACAAATGTTGGAGCAAGGGGTTGATGGATCGGAATAAACATGTAGCAATGGCAACAGCTGTAAAAAAAAAAAAAAAAAAGCAGAACAGGGAACGAAATAATTTAAAATAAACAGTAGTTACATTTATGACATACATACTGCCTGGATATTTTTAATTTTCCTTGCCCTCACTGAAAATGAAACATTTGTGCAGATAGCAGGAAAATAACTACATTTCAAATTCAAATAGTCATCCCTCAGAAATATGAGCCTTCTCTTAGGCCTTTTTCAAAAATTTATTTCAGTGTCTTTCTTTTTTTGCATTAGGCTTAATTTTCTAATAATTGTTTCTCTATTTATTTGATTTTTTAAAATACAGCTAGTCTTTTGCAAATTGTTTTTATTTCCTGTGTGCCTCTCCTTAATCCTAACTTTTAAAAAGTAGATAATATCAACAAAAAGTTACTTTGTTATTAATATCTACCTCTCTTTTCATCATATAATCATGTAATGGTGGATATCTGAAATGGCATTTTGGTTTTTCAAAAATCCTGAAACTTTTAAAGATGGATATTTTAGTAATCTCCCTATAATATGGAAATCTTTTTCCCAAGGACAATTGGGTTTAAACAGTCTAATATGTCGCAGAAATTTGCTTTTTGGGGTTGGCAAAAGAATAATTTTCTTTAAAATCTTTTTTTTTGTTTTGTTTTTTAAAGAGTGTTTTCTGGTCACAAAAGAAGAGACTGTGAGAACCAAGGTGGATTTTGGAGACCACATGGTCCAAACTTCCATTTTTTTGGTGCTGGTCTTGTGGACTGGAGAGGTTGAGGGACTTTCTCCACCTCTCAGAACTCGTGAGGGAAAAAACCAGGTCTAAAATTCAAAGTCCAATCTTCAGTGACCAATGGCTTTTTAATATTTTTTTTTAAAGTGGCTTCTCACTGTACAATATCAACCCAGAGATATGATTTCTGCTCCCTAAGATTTTACTCACATATTCGTGGCCTTGAGCACTCAGAAAAAAATAAGAGCAGGTTTTAGAGTTTTAGATCTTAATTATCCCATTCATTTCTCCTCTTCCTGGGAGACAAGTTGGATTATCATTTCTCTATTACTGACGAGGAAATTGAGTTACAAAGAAAAGAGTTAAGAAATACAATGCAACATTTAACCTCTGATTAAGGAAAAACTTTGTCTGAAAAGGTCCTTTGTAAATCTGTTGCTTGCATCTCACAATTTATTTCTCCATAGAAAAGTGAAGTTATACATAATGGTTGAGTTCCTAGGGAAAACATTCAAAAAATTTATTTTATATAGCTTGCATCAGAATGTAGCTCTGAATGAAGACCAATGTAGAATACATACATGTCATCTTTAATAACACTTCTAAGGGGAAACTGGGTTCTGAGTTCCATCATGAGGTGAAACTGGGTGCACAGAATATTGTTTATAGGTCTGTAGGGGAGGAAAACAGTTTTTTCCTAAATGACCATGAGCTTTTAGTTGGAACAGACCCCTGTAGCAAAAGACAGATTAATTAAAAAAAAATACAAAATAGTTTATTAACGTGGGCAGCACGTGTGACACAGAAGAAGCTTTGATGACAAGTACCTCAGAATGATGGCTTAGAACTCCACACATGTAGCTTCTTAAATAGACAGCAATAGATTTGAAAAGAAATGACAGGACAAAAGAAAACAGTTTTGAGCTTCCAAGGGTACCAAATGGTTAAACAGCAAATACAGTGGAAGAAATGAATGGAGTAAGATTTGTTTGCAGATTCATCTGGTACTGTCTCTGGGATGATAAGAGTCTAATATTGTCTCCGGTAAAAAAGAATTTATATCCGGTCTTTAGGCAGAAAGTGAGGAGGATGAGAGGTTAGGGAGAGATTTTCCTTTGCCGTTTCCTAACTGCCTTCAGTTCAAAAATAATTTTTATGTCCAAGAAGCATATTTTGGGGTTGTTGGAGCTCAGAAACTCATGCCCCAAATGTGGAACTTTGGCATACGAAACTGAAACCTTTCAATTCTCTCCGACCTTCTCCCCCTTCCCGTCTCTTGGTCTTCTCTTTTCCAAAGCACCGGATGAAGTTGTTCGGTGAAATGCCCTTATCCGCCTAAAGTCTGGACTCATCAAAAAATAAAACCATTATCTCTGATCCTTTCTCTGAGTTTTCATTAACAGAACTCATATCGCAGGAAGAAAAACTGAAGTTTGTCAACACACCTGGACAGACTTTTGTCATAGATCATTGCCTGCCCTACAGGCCCAGTAGGCTTTGTCCCAGGCCATTGTATGTTCTTCAAGCCCACTGAATTCCCCTAAAAATTATTTACCATCCCCCTAAAATTACCCACATTTTTCCATCTCCCTTTCCTCTAAGACTTAGAGCATATGTTATATAGACACTGGAATACAAGGCAATCACTTTGGGATTCTCCTCTGTGCATGCTGATAAATTTGTTTACTATTTTTCCTACGAATCTGCCTTTCCTCTGTTTATTTTTTTAGCAAACCTTCTGAGAGCAAAGGGCAAGTTTTCTCTTGTACCCTATGGGGGTGACGTATTCTCGTTTCCTTCAGGGATAAAACGATATACAATGTAGTCTGTAATATATTCCTTGGGACACAATTGAGCATATTTATTCTTTACTCCCATCCTATTCTTACATTTTTTTCCCCTAAGTGTTTTTCAGGTACTGTGGCTTCATCCTGCCTCCAACATAGAGTCAAAGAGGGTGAGGTGAAGGGAAAGCATGGGGCTTTAGATTGGGATCCGTGGAAAGCGGGGTTATGTCACCTGTGTTCTAGAGGCCCAGGAAGGCATTTGCCCAAATTTTGAAAGGCTTGAAGCTTATACATTTTCGAGTGTTCTCTTTTTAAAAGAAATACAAACAATCTTTTAAAACTTTTTAAAAGAAATAAAAAAAATTTGTATGCATGCAAAATTAGATTAAAAATCACATATTTAAAATGAGAAAAAAGCAAATTATAGATTTTTAAAAGCTGAGAAATACCATGAACACCACAAATCCTGCCCCCCCCCCGGAAAAAACCCTCAAAAATTGAATTTTTATAAATTAGTACATTGGCATAACTAGACTGTTGCTTCCATGTGCTGAGAAGTCTTATAAACTGCCTCAGAATCAAGGTTCCTTCAACCTTTTTATCCACCCTCCACATTCCTCCTTGCCAAATGTGGGGAGGGGCTCTCTTTCGAATTTCCTTATCTGACTAAGAAAACTTCTTTCCAATGGAAATGCAATTGTCTTGAAGGTCCTCTCTAGGGATCTTGTTGAATAACTAGAAAAAAAAAAATCAACCACTGGAGAAAAGAAGAGACTGGGAGTCATCAGTACACCCAGACAAACTTTTTCTCTATTCTTCTGCTGCAGCTCCGAGAGACTACCTGGGGCACTTTATCTGCATAATAAGACAACCTTTGCTCCTGTGCAGTTCTGTTCCTCACCTTTCTATAATGTCTGCTTTTGCCTTTGTGCATCTATCCCCTATGAAGAGACTACTTAACCATCAACCATCTGGCTTCTCTTTGAGTTCATGTTTTGTGTGCCTCCTGTGCACATGTGCATATTAATAAATTTTGTGTGCTTTCTCTCCTATTAATCTGCCTTTTGTCAGTTGATTTTCAGCTAATGTTTAAAAGGCAAAGGGGAGGTTTTCCCTTGGACCCTACAGCATTTTGTATGACAATGGTTTTATAACATCGCTTTTAAAAAAATCAAGAATAAAAAGATAATTTAATATTTCCTCTGTCATTATTGATAAAAACTTTTTAAATTAATATTTGGGGCACACTAACATGCAATTTCACACAGACGTGCTGTCGTTTATAATGCTGTTATGGGTTTGTGACTTCAAACACAAGGATTCTATACAATTCATTTTATGTGGCTCCCATTAAAATGTTTTGCCCATTTGTACTTGTATATAATGCATTATTAAATATATTCATAAGAGAATAGAACTTTCATTTGGACTAGAGGTTAATGAGAACCGAGTTTTTTGCTTATAATTTGACATTTCTGATGATTGAAAGAATTGTCCATGCACTAGCTGCTGACACAATACCTTTCAAATATTTTTTCTCTCATATTCATCATTTATTTTTGGTACATAGCACAGGGGAAAACATTCATGTAGCAATATGTGCTAGGGAATCAATACAAGAGGTAATAAGAGTGTTCCTGGAAGCCATTCCCACACTGGGGTAGCTAGCAACAACTTACCATGAAGGGAAATGACTATGAAACCACATAAATAAATTCCTCCGAATTTACACTAACTATATACTCAACCAAATTTCTCTTTTGCTGGATCCCCAAATGGCTATAGCTGCTGCAGACCATTTCAATGGGATATATGATAGGGGCAATTCAGAGTGGAAAGAATAACTGCTTTAATAGACTATGGTTTAAATACCTTAGTTTTGCAAAGTTTACAACATCGGATCATGTGATCACAATGCTGGTAGCCTGTGCAAGTGATAAGTCTTGAGATTGAAGTTTTGGTAGCTTTATGGTAAATCTGCCTAAAAATGGCAAATTGACATTTTTAATGAATGAGATTTATATGTAATTTGTTGTAGATTTAACATAGACTAGATTTAAGGTAAGCTGGTAAAATAAACTTAATGAAGTGTTAATACAAATTTCCAACTTTTGTCTAGAAATTAAATTCTTAATGCGAGATGTTTATGAAAATTCAGCAAAAACTACATTTTTATTTTGACATTTTATGTATTTATTTTTCTCCTTTCTCTGTTTTTCTAAAATAAACCCTAAAAATATTTTACCCCAAAATATACTTCTTTGTCATATTTTGATATAGCAAATTAGAGGGTCTGGAGACAGAAATAGTCCTGAAAATTGTCTTTTGTGGAGGAGACTTGCATTTTTAGAAAAAAATATACATCAATAAAATAAACAGCCTGGCTTTCTCAAAGGCTACCCTCCCTATCCTCGTGTAGGAAAGATTAACTGAGAATCTGACACCTTTGCAAAATCTGATGGAGAAGCATTTACCTATAGGCTACTAGCTATTCCTTTTGAGGGCCGATACCTGTGAGGTTTCATCTGCATCACGAGACCACATTTGCCCCATGCTTTTTCTCTTCTCTCCCTCTTATATCCTGTCTTAGCACCGTAACCTGTCATGCCATGCTCCAAACCCCTATTCCTTCTGTTACCTCAAGATGGTATAAAAGCATCAACTATCTGGCCATTTCTTTGAGTTTTTAATATTCACATGACTCCTGTGCATGAATGCACATTAATAAAATTAGTGTGTTTTTTTGTTTTTTGTCCTGCTCGTCTATCTAGTATCAGTTTATTTTATACACTCAAATTACCAAATCTGAAGGGGAAAAATTTAAACTTCTCTACCCTTCCTTCTTTGCTTTGAAACCACCATTGCAAAATTATAACTGAGAAAATTGTTGCACTGATGGAGATCTGAACTAAGCAACTCCATTTTGCTTATAACCTCCTACCTGTCATTGTAGATTCTTGGGCATAGGCCAAACTGACTTTGGGAGGAACTTAGCTTATGATTTATCTTTGAAACCAAGACAGTAACAGCCTTTTCCCAAAACAAAACCCCTCCCTGAGTGGGTACTAGACTACCTTTGTAGGACTAACAAATTAGCCACAGGTTGGAAATTATGGTTTAGGAGTCATGCGGGTAGAGGCTACAAGATTCTGACCCTCCCCAAATTGTTGCTGGGGATAACATCACTATTGTAAAACCTAAGATTAGTATTTGAGATATTTTGCAGACCTTGCACTTGATGGATCAACTGGCACCACCCAGATGGATAAACTGTCTCATATGATCTTGTGGTCCCACCTAGGAACTAACTCAGTGCAGGAGGACAGCTTCAACTCTCTGATCTCCAACCCAACCAAGCAGCACTCCCAACTTACTGCTCCTGCCCACTAAATTGTCCTTAAAAACTCAGATCCCTGAATTCTCAGGAAGATGGATTTGAATAATAATAAAACTCTGGCCTCCTGCATACCTGTCTCTGCATGAATAACCCTTTCTCTATTGCAATTACCCCGTCTTGATAAATCAGCTCTGTCTAGGCAGTGGGAAAGGTGAAGCTGTTGAGCAGTTACACTTTCCTTTCTCTGTCGTTTTTCTTTTTTCTTTTCTTCTTCTTCTTTTTTTTAAGTTTAAAGACTATAGAAATTTAGAATTAATCATGATCTTTAGTTTATTCTGCAACATTATCTTTCTTGCATGTATTCTCTTATTTTAATATAATTTTATTGATTTTTAAATAATATACTAATATCATGAATGTTCAACTATCTAAAACACAACCAATAACTCATATAAAACCTGTCCTCCACGATCCCAACCCCCAACTTCCTCACATAGATCACCACTACCCTAAACCCCTTCATTTAATGTTCATCATTCACTCGAACATGTTTGTATTCGTAAAGGATATACTGTTAGTTTTACTTGTTTTTGAACTTCATAAGAAATGTCTCACGCTGTTGTCGTGTTTTGGAACTTTATTCAACTTTTTACTAAGATTTGTCTGTATTATCCCATGTTAAAGCATTTAATTGTGCTAAATTGCTACAATATAATTATTAATCTTCCTGTTGATGGGAGTTTGTATTGTTTCCAGTTTTTAGTAATTATAATCAGTGATACAGTGAATATTTTTGTCATTATCTCATGATACTCGTATGTAAGAATTCTTGTGTATTTCCTCGGAAGTGACATTATGGAGCCCCGGTTTGTCACTATTTAACTTGTAAAGATAATCTCAACTTATTTTCCAAAGAACTATCACATACCAGCATTGTATAAAAAGATCCTCTTAGTCTCTTTCTCCTTTAACACACAATATTGTCAAACTTCTTAACTTTAGCCAATTGAACAGGGTTAAAATGGTGTCTCATTGAAGTCTTAATGTACACTTTACTAATTTCAAGTGAGATTATTTCCTCATATATTTATTGGCCAAAAGGGCTTCATCTATTTTGCCCAATGTTTTTATTGAGTTGTGTTCTTCTTATTTAAAGGGATTTGTAGTTCTTTTTATGTTCTTGATGTTAATCCTTTGTCAATTGTATGTGTTATTAACATCTACTTTAAGTGTGTCTTGTTTTTTTTTTTTTTCTTTTAAAATATGTCTTTTAGTTAAGAGAATTTATTTAATACACATATAATTTTCACCTTTTTTTTTCTGGTTAGTAACTTTTGGCCCCTGTAAAGTTTTCTTATCATGGAAGGAACAAATATGCCACCCCATCATGCTACTTTTATATATTGACTATTTTGAGCTGAAGGCATTTGGAAAACAGCAAGTGCAGGGATAGGATTTCTCTGAACTCCCCTTATCTACCCAAAGATTGGTCATTCCAAAGGAACTTAATTGTCATAAATCCCTTCCCCAGGAGTTTCATCAACCAGGGAAGACTGACTCTTATCACAGGAGAAGAGACTAACACCTAAACTATCATCTTTCCCATCTGTTCTTCTATGAGCCCGTCCATCTTCGCTGAAAATCACTTACCCTCCCCAAAGTGGCCTACATCCCTGTTTCCTTCCCCTATTAAGATAGTGATGGGGCTGAGGATAAACTACCCCAAAATATGCCAACTCGGCATTTGAGAAAGCAGCAGAAGCAGAAAGGCCATTCTCACTTTCCCCTTGCCCTTCTCCCCTGAAGCAGGTCATACATAGACCCTCATTAGAGGAGTACCCTCCCTACATCCAGAGAAGGAGCTGAAGACACAGACATCAAGAAGAAGCTAAACAAATAGGCCTTACTCAGGTTACCTCAGTTGATTGCTATTAGATCATACTCTTATTCTCCAATCATATTTCTCCACAACTGTCCATCTTCATCAAATCTAAGCCTAAAAATATATGGGTTTACCTGTTTCTTCTGATCTTCATTTCTAAAGACTCCCAGGACACTAAAAAGTTGTGTTAAATTTGTATGCTTTTCTCTTGTTACTACGTCATTTGTTACAGGGGCCTCAGCTGTGAACCTGAGATGGGAAGAGTAGATATTTCTTTCCCCTCAATGGTGCTGAAGCCTGAATTCTAAGCCACTTCTGGCAGAGTTACTTTTTTCCTGAGTTTTCTCCTATGTATATATGATATATACATGTTAATAAACATTTGTTTGTTTTTCTCTTGTTAATCTGTCTCTTCTTAAAGGGGGCCCCAGTTGAGCACTTAGAAGTGTTAAGAAAAACTTATTTTTCCCCTTATACCCCAAAGTCAGAAAAAGATTATTTAAACTCTTTTTGCTTTTCACATTTTAGTTTTGCTTTTTACATTTTAAAGCTTCAACCTACCTGGTATTTATTATTATTGTTATTATTATTATGTTTTTGAGGTAGGATCTCACTCTGTCACCAAGGCTTGAGTTCTGTGGCGTGATCATTGCTCACTGCATTCTCAACCTCCTGGCTCAAATGGTCCTCCCATCTCAGCCTCCTGAGTTACTGGGACTACAGGCATGAACCACCACGCCTGGCTAAGTTTTCTACTTTTTGTAGAGATAGTGTCTCAATATGTTGCCCAGGCTAGTCTTGAACTCCTGGGCTCAAGAAATCCTCCAACCACAGCCTCCCAAAGTGCTGGGATTATAGGCTTCAACTATTGTGTCTGGTCTGGGCATTAATTTTTATTACTGATTTGACATGGATTTTTATTTCACCATTATGAAATATATTTCAAAGTTTTACTTATCAAATTATTTCCTCCTTTTGCCTTTTGAGAAGTAAAGTAAAATCCTAAGTACCCTCACTGACCAAATGAACCCCCTCTTGGCCAAGGGGACCCCAGAGAAGACTTAAAAACTGAGGTCCTCGTCATGATGGAATGGGAGGTCAGTCATGCCTTGTTATATACACTGTTTCTTGTTAGCTGCCAACTTTCTTTCCTAAGGGTTGAACAGAAACCAGCCCTTTGGAGAGACTTGTTCCACCACTGATTTCAATGGATCACCTGACACTGCCAGACTCCCCTCCTTTTTTGCATTTCCGGTGTAACTGACCAGCATTCCTTTCTGATAAGAGACCACAGACCAGCAACTGGTTCTGGCTGGTTTATAGAGACTGTGCACAGGATGCCTCTGTGTCCTCTGTTTCACCTTTCGACATATACAACCTAATTTTAATGCATTTAAGTCTTAACTCTCCATTCCAAAGTAAACATGGGATGAATGCAACATGCATGTTTACTTACTGTGCATGCAGACATCCCCGCCATAGATATTTATAGCTCCTCCTATAATCTGTGAAATAGATATACCTAGCCAATCCATTTGACATAAGTTTCTGTCTCATCTTTCCCTCCCTCAAAGTGCCTGCTTCCAGTATCTACTGGAGGCTACAGTTCCCAGCACACAGAATGGCCAGTCTACAGGCTGCAATTCTTTACGAGAAGTAAAGCTGTCCTTTTCAAATTTGTAAACATTGTAATTCTTTAGTTAATACCTTTCTAGTGACTTTTATGACTTCATATATGAAACTTCCATAAATGTGGTGTCAGTTGTGTTTTGTTCATCCAAAGATTGGTGGACCCCACCCCCAGAATTTCTGATTCGGCAGACTTGGAGCAGGTCTCAAGGATTTGCACTTTTTTCAAGTTCCCTGGTGAGGTTGATGGTGCTGTTCTGGATAGCCTACATTGAGAACAACTATCTTAGGCTAACTGTGCTTGTATAGCTCTTTACTTTGTCTTTATTCCTTTTCTTTCTGACCATTGCTTCAATGTCTTTGTTTTTTCACAATGCATTGGCAACGAGATGTGTTAAATTCTGCTTCTTTAAGAAGATGGAGAGGCAGCTGAAAATTATCTTCCCTAGGGAGATAATTTAAATAACACTTAAAATAACAAGCAATCTATTGACCTTGCTGTGTAATAGGCAGAGTACTGCTTTCTGGCTGCAACAGATTGGGTTTTTACTCTTTAACCATTTCACAGACGCTGTTGTATAAGGTGTAGTGCAGCCATGAGTCCTATAGGGGAGGATAAAGAAAGTCAAGAAACAAATCACAGCTTGTATTCACAGAGGGGAAAAGAAACACTTACTCTGAAATAACTATTTGTAGGTTACTATTCTTTTTTAAAGGACTTACTTAATCTGTTTAAGAGTAATTTGAAGACTTAAGGTATATTCCCAGGATTTTGGTACTAGTAGCTTCCTGACCTTATTAGCTATGTCTATAATTTATTCGCCTTGGTTTCAGCAGATGCTTGCTCTAACTGAACATGATGATTAATAAAATCTTCTTCAAACTGTCTGTTAGCTTTTCAGTCATATTTACCATAGAATAAAGGAAACAGAATTTTAATTCCACAGGTAAAATTTCAGATTCATGGATACTAAGTTAGATCTACGCCTTGAACCTTTGTTTCGTTGTGCATTGTAGACAACTTATTTTTCTTGTTATTGTTCTATTTCAATGGTACATACCAAAGACAATCATGTCAACAAAAACAGGTCTATTATTCATTTGTACAGCAAAAATGAATTTGTTGCTACCTGTACCAGGTCCTCTGTTAGACAAAGACAAGAAAATAATCAGCAAGATTGATATGTTCTCCCCCTTCCTTGATTTCATAGTCTTAGAGAAAAGACAGATAAGTAAATGAGCACTACCAATTAAACATGGTCTGATAAGTAACATGATAAGCATTCTGTGGCTGGGGTTGATGGGTCATATGGGATCCGGCAGTGAAAGCATCCAACAATGCTTTGGTATAATGAGGAATGGGCACTACACACAAATCAAGGGAACGAGAACCATCTCTACTCCCCTCAGGTTTGACAGTTGGTACTCCTCATGCTACCCTTCTTCTCTAATCTGCCAAACTTTTATAATCTACAAATATTCATGAGTACGCATTTTGTTTGGAAACCAGTTTCAAAAGGGCAAGCCATAGAGACTCACCTCCCCCAGGAATGCTAACTAGCATTCCCGAAAGAAACAAAGGGAAACAGCTTCTCAGTTTAGATACCAGGAACCGCTAATGATTCCTGGAAATCAGCAGTAATCAACAGTAAACAATAATAGAAATGGAAATTTGGAAAGCCTTAATGACCTTCTAAAGTGGAGCATTTGGCAAACCTTGTCCAAGAGCAGGTAGGTGTGAGGGCTGCTGGGTTCCCTTATCCTGTTACTATTTTATTTTTTTTTCTTTCAGGAATCCATTTTGTCTACAGCCTGAAATTCACAGCAGTGATCAACTGTTGTAAACCAGAGTAATAGCATCTTTGGCAGTAATGCTTGCAAAAATAATAGGGGGAATAGCAGGAGGCCTGCGAGAGCACCCTAGGGGGCCAAAATGCAAAGCTTTCTGCACTTGTAAGATAATGGGATGAAATTCCTCTTGGCCACCTGTGGTGCAAAATGAAGCCCCCTAAAGGATAAAATCCCACAACAACCTGGTCTGCCTTTACCAGCCTTTACATTCTTCCTCCCTACTTGGCTTGTAGGCTTTATTTATCATTTTTTCCCCTAATAAAATTCAAATAACTTAAGCAGTCCTCCAACAATTATAGCGCTTCTATTTTTAAATGAACATCTGCAATCACAGGAAGTATTCATAAAACATCAGTCTTTTTTTGATATAGCATCTTCTACTCTGGTACTGTCACCTTCCTTCAAGTCCCTTGTCAAAGGGGTGCCTGAATGACTGACACTGATAAAGCGAAAGAATGTTTTAAAAAGGGAAGAAAGAAGAAGATATGTAAATCTCTCCTCTAACATCACTACACTGTACTATGCTTGCAGACTTCAAAAATCAGAGGGTTGAAGGTACATGTTATGTGAGAAGAAAGAAAGGTGAATTACCTTGTCTGAGAATTGAAGGCATCTGATCATAAACTGAAATTTTCTGAGTTAATCAGAAGCCAATTTTAAGTCAAGATAGGGATGATGGTGAGGGAGTGGTTATTTCTGTATTTTGGTATTTGTACATTTTCAGTGCTCTAAAACTGTTTAATGTTGCTATTTATAAATTATTCTGAATTAGAATAGAATTTCAGAGATAAATACAAACTATTGCATGGCCCTTGAAGTATAATTTTTAACAAATCACTAGAAAGTTATAGAAATACCTCACATATGTGCACACATGTTTTATTTATTTAATTATTATTATTATTATTATTATTATTATTAAGACAGAGCCTTGCTTTGTTGCCAGGCTGGAGTGCAATGGTGCAATCTCGGCTCACTGCAACCTCCGCCTCCTGGGTTCAAGCGATTCTCATGCCTCACTGTCCCAAGTAGCTGGAACTACAGGAGCGCACCACCATGCCCAGCTAATTTTTAGTATTTTTAGTGGAGATGCAGTTTCACTGTGTTAGCCAGGACGGTCTCGATCTCCTGACCTCATGATCCACCCACCTCGGCCTCCCAAAGTGCTGGGATTACAGGCGTGAGCCTGCATCTTTAGATATTAAAGTTGAATATGCCTTTACATTTGTACCTGATCTTCCCACGATGTGAACTTCGTGGGAAAAATCTAAGAAAAATCTTTAGTTTCCTAAAGGTTATTTCATTTTATATTACATAACTACCCCCACTTATCTGTCTTTCCACCATCTAAAAATCAAATATATAAATGTATTTCATAAATGTTTTGGGATAGGTTTAGTTGCACATGCATTTCATAAATTTATACCGGAGGACTTCCTTTGTACTGAAGCTGAAGAAATTGAACAAGGGAATTGATATGAACTTTCAAGAGTAGAGAAAATTAATGCTTTGGTTCTCTGCCCCTGAGGAGCTGCATTTGAACCATAATTGGCTAGTGGTCAGAAGTGCAGGAACTTTTACCAGGGTTAGTTTGGGATATACTAGTTAGTTTAAGCACTAGGCAGTTAAATATATTGACATGCCTTTCTCAGCAGAGTTCCAGAATGTCAATGGAAAAGCAAAGGTGTATAGGGTGAAGGGAAAATTTTTCTTTTGCACTCTGATGGTTATTTGAGGGAATCATTTTCTGAACCCCAATAGGTGCTACAGTAGGTCCTGGTGAACGAGCTCTACCAGTAAAGAGAGACAAACACATATGGTGGATTTTTATACTATGCATGTATTTTGTATTTATAGAACATTTTTCATTTCAACATCTCAAAATAATCTCAAACATAGTTATCAGTTGGAAGGAGACTACTTCTGTGCTAAAGACATTAGGATGCTAACTCACTAGATTTATAACTAACTCAAGGTCACTCACTACATTGATGTGAAGGTCCAGGGCATGGAACTCTCTCTCCGTATATATATAATTAGCTATGTCTATCTCTCTCTATATATCTACACAGACCTATAGGTAGACAGCTATCTGTCTAGCTAGCTGGAAAAAATATAAAATAAATATATAATATACAGACTCTACAGGCCACATTGACTAAAATACTGCCATTCCATTCTCCCTACACCCAGAACCTAGAATTTTCTCAATGAGAGAACCAAGAAGACACTGGAGTAAGAACTCAGATCTGGAATCTCTTCTGGATATGCAAAGAGATGCTGAAAGCTATAGGTGAAAGGCAATGTCTGGGGTTCTTTTTTTTTTTTTTTTAAATTCATTTTTAAACCATGTAATCTATCCCTGCATTCTGTTGGGATTGAAGTATTTAATATGGAGAACACGATGTTCTCTGATGATACTCTGATTTTAACTTGATTATCAAAAGTCTTGGAGCTGGAGGACTCTTTCTACTTATCTAGCTCTGCTAGAGAGGTTAGCTGAATATTTAGTTTATAAAGATTGAAGCTTTATTACTGTGGACAGTGCTAAGCACATAGTAGTGATGCAATGTAAATTTGACAGAATTTAATAAATTATTTATGCAAATGTATCTTTATAGTATCTCATATCTACCAACCTCTACTGTGTAACAATGCTTCATAACACATAAATATAAGGCAAAAACAACCTACCAAACACCTTTGATTCTATTTTATTGCTTCTTCTTTGGTTCTTGAACCTATGGAATAATTCTGAGCTGCATCAGTCTAAGTGTTTTTCTTCTGATGAATGTACACTTTTGAAAGTGTGTTGATCTACTAAGATAAGAAAGCTGGAAGCAGTATGTCTTGCTTTCATGATGTCTGGAATAACTTGCAAATCATAATGACATAGGCTGTCTTCTTATTTTTTTTAGCTCTGAAACTTGCAAAGGTGCCCAGAGGCTAATAAATGATGGGCGAATCTCATAAATATAATGAATACATAATAACTAACTAAATAAATAATAGATATATAGCTTTACTATTGACTTTCATGAGAGATGTGTGTATAGGAAGTAGAGATACAGGTTGACAGTTTTTAAAGTGCTTTATAAAAGGGTCTATTTAAATATAGTATGTTGCTATTATTCTAAAGGCAAATACTTCCCTGTACGTAAAGGGCCTGTCAGCATTGCTATTGGAAGTTTACATTCTAAGAATGTGTAACTCAATCCTGAATTGTGCTGTCAGCTGAAATATGCCATATAAACTTCCAGTGTCGTTACCATTTTTTTAAACATTTGAAATTATAAAACCCCACTTTTTTTCACATGTGGACATTAATCTAAAGTATAAGTCAGTAATTGCCAATGCCATCAAATTTTATTCCATCTCAATAAGACAATCTTTTTTAAGAAACCAAGGCTGCCAACACCAAGGAGCATACATAATTAGATTTTTGTGATTCTGCTTTATATCAGTGTTTTGGGGAAACATAATGTGTAGGTGGATGCTGTAATACTGGCTTCCAAGTCATTTGGAGGAAAATAATTATGCCTGGGGCACTGGAAAAATTTCAGTTTTGAACTGGATATATGAAAGTATTAACAATCATGCCTACTGAGATGAACTATCTACCGGTGACATTTAAAACTAGCCTATTCATTTCTATTCTTTATGGGCTAGATGTCTATTTCAGGAATTTATGGCAAACATCTGATCCAAAAGTAGTTATGTTCTTGACAACAAAAAGTGATAAAGAAGCTGTAGAGAGCAATGAAAATTGATGGGGATAGAGAGTGATAAACAGCAAAAGAGACCCATTAAAGGCCAAATGATTGGTGAAGCTGAATAGGAGGGTCTGAGAGCTAAATTGGAGTGCAGGTTGGTCATTTCACAGGTGCAATCAGACAGCTCTTACCACTTCTGGTTTGTTTTGGATTGAAATCTGAAGGTAACATATTAGAGTTTGGGTCTGATGTGATTCTGTGGTTGTGAGAGGAAAAGAAAGATCATGACTTGTGTTTTCAGGGAACTTAATATAATAAAATCAGCAACTTTCAAGTTAAGGTCACAGAGCATTTCTTACCAGGATTGAGCAAAATCAAACTGAATGAGAGTGTCACAGGTAAGTTTCCTAGTGGAGAATGGAATTTTTAATGACTTCTGACTTTTAAAAGAATTTTGTAACTTTCTATTCAGATATTAGGGACTCATATTTAGTCAATTTTTCTTTCAGCATAAGACTGAAAATACAACACGTTGGTGTTTTAGAAAATGAATTTAAGAATGTATTTCCCTTTCAGCAAACAAAAATATGACATAATCATAGTGGTTTGTTGGTCTTGAGTTCGGCTAAATCTGGGTTCTTGTCCCACGACCAGGAAAATTTAGGCACATAGTTACATTGAAGAGTGAGGAGGACAGAATTTATAAGGTGAAAGGAAAGCTCTCAGCAAAGAGAGGGATTCTCCAAGCAGGCTTCCCCATCATGGATAAATACTAGGCCACTACACATGAGCTAAACATGCCAGGCTCCTCCCCTGCAAAAGACATGAATTCCTGGTGGCTTCACACCATTTTGAAGGCGGATGTGGGCCTCCAGTTTGTTGTGGGCATGCCCAGGCAAGACCCTGTGGAGGCTCCCAAATCTGCACAAAAATATCTGGTGTAAAAACTTGTTGGAGGGATTGGAGATTCTCCAGGGACCCTTCCTTATCTTCCTAGGCATTTGTTTGCCTCCTGCCTCTATCAGTCTCATCACCAAAATGCAAATAAAAACGGAGTGGAGAAACTTTATGTTCTCTTCTCAAAAGTAGGTAGAGGGAGTGCCTACTATCATACTGGGCATTTTGTGTATTAGTTCATTTAATTATTCATGTAGCATCTATCTGAAGAAGGAATTATTTCTCCTTTTATATAGATTAGAAAGGTTAAACTCAAAAAGATCAAAATTGCCTGCCAGGTTCACATGAGTAATAAATTATCAGAAGTAGGCATCAAGAGAAAAAATCCATCTTTGCTCTCTGAAGATGTGCTAAATAATCAAATCACAAAAGGCAAATTCATTAAAAAAATTCACAAACGTTTATTAATGTGTACATAGAGAGAATCATAGAGTGATTTCCTACTCCCTCAGTGGATTTCAGAACCTTATATACAATTTTAAGTTTACAGAAAGAATAAAGGCTTGGATCCTGGCAAAACAGGTTATGGTGACAAAATGGGCTATTGGAGGGAGGAGAAGAAGAATTCTGTTGAGAATTCTGTTAAATGATTTCTAGGGAGAATGAATGGAATTGGGAACAGAGATTAACTTGTAAATAGTTCCCTTTGGAATCTGAATGACCCGGAGAGACAGACATTATCTTATAAAAGGGTTTGTTCAGATTACATTTTTGTCTTTGGTGGGTCCAGACTTTAGGCAGATAAAGGACTTAAGAGAATGACTTTATCCTGTAGTTTAGGGAAGACAGAGGTTTGAATGATGGTGGGAGAGAGGGAGGTCAGCCAGACCTTAGAGGCATCTTCAGTTCTGCATGTCAAAGTTTCACATTTTGGGTTACCCATTTGTGATCCCCAACATTCTTCTGTCTGAATTTTTCTAGAAGTTTCATACACTAAAAGTGGAGTTGGTAGCTATGAAGAGAAAAGTTGAGTTAATAGTTGAGTGCAATGTATCCCCTTAGAGGATCTTTCATTTCTGGGAATAGGCCAGTCCCATTAAAGAGACATGTTTCATTTCAGGATATGTTGTTGTAGATAGAGTTTCAAACGGAAGAAAAGTAAAGATTGATTTTGGAAATACCTAAAAATTGGTTTTCTTAGACTCAAAGAAGCAGTCAGCTGAGATGTCTAGATGTTAGACTCAAAGTATCTTCAGTTAAAATGGAAATAGGCAGTGGGAATATGACAGATTTTTCTCATCTGTAATCTGTATGTTACAAGGTATGAGCTTCAGCTTGCAGGACCTAGGTAAAAGGTATTAGCGAGTTTATTGAGTCCAGGTGAGATAAACGAAAGGCAAATTTGGAAAGGTTATTTTGGAGACTTGTAGCCAGGAAATAATTCAGGATTCAGTCCAGATTATAGAAAAATAATAAAAACTCAAAAATAACAAACAAAAGTAACAAGTATACTAGAATTCTTCTGAAATATAATTTTTCTCTCTCTAGTTCCCTATTTCTGTTAAGGATAAATCATAGTAAGACCAGTTTATCAGCAAAATAAATTTTAATTTCATTATACTAGGCCTGATTATTCGTATACAGTTCAGCCAGGATAGTGATTGGCCATATAGGCTCTTTTTAAGTTGACTTTGCTGAAACTTTTTAATAAAGAATCTTAGATTAGACTAAAAAGCCTCAAGGCTATGAAGCCAAGCCCCCCAAAATTGTCATTAGACTGAGCCTGGAACACCTATATGAATTAGGTGAATTCCTCTTTTCTCAAGGTCTCAAAATATCCTGAGTTTCCTGAGCCTGTTGGAAAGAGACATTCTTTACTTACCACAGGTCAGGAACTATGTAGACAAGGTACCAGACCAGCATTTTCAGGGGGCTTTTTATTAGTTCTATAAAATCAATTTTAATTCTTCAAATTACTCTGGTCATATCTAAAAATATGCCATTCCAGTCAAAGCCTTGCAAAAATAGCCAATGTCTTCAATTGTATCCTACAATAAAAGAACACAGATTCATACTGAATTATGCAAATAACTATATTACCATAAATTGAGAATACTCACTAAGAGTTTCTACATTCTGGAGAAATCAGGTAGAGAAAAAGATGAATGTTTCAATTTTGATCACAAAAGTATACTTTACTCAATTGTTAAAGGTATAAATAATTCAAAAGAAAAAACGTTTTTTGACTCTGGAAAACAAAATATAAATAGATCAGCAGTATGTCAAAGAAAAAGAGTAATAAAAAAATTAGTTCTCTTATCAGTTTAGTCCCGTATATTTAACTCTTTTTCTGGTTTGTGTTTGGTTAGCAATTGTCCTAAATGCATCAGCATTGTAAATAGTCCTAGAAGTTTTTACCTAGTCCAGTGGTATGGTCTCCAAAGTTAGAAGAAACCTGTATTCAAGAGTTCTTGTCAGGGACCTTTCTTTGAATTTCCTTGAAGAAGCAGCAAATTTTGAATTGTAGCCAATTACAAAATGGGTTTTTGAGAGTAATCAAAGTAAAACAATGCTTGTGGATGCAAACAAACTTTGAATAGTCATGGTTAAAGAAACAATTAACAAGAAAATTGGATTATTTCTGTGACATACAACAATTTAACATAATTAAAATTATTGCTGAGAACGTATAGTAAGCTATTACAGGATTTTAGGAATCTCACACAATTTTAGAACATATATTAATAACACATTTATATAAATATAATCTAAGGAAAAGTTAAACCATTTTTTATTTGACATGCTTCCTGTAAGATTTTTATATACCAAATAAGTCTAATATGATTTTTCCTGGGCTTTCAAGGGCCCTAACATCCATAAAGTTAATTTGCCATCAAAATGACAGAATTTAGAGTTTAAAATTTTATTTTCAGGAGTATGTCAAATATCAGAGACTTAAAACACTTGATATCAAGGTAGAAGTACAGTTCAGTGTAAAATAATAGTTATTCATTTAGCCAAAGTGACAATTCACAGATTCTAACAAAGCAAATACTTTTACTTTTTGATGAGAGCATATTTAGTTTTCTAAATAGTCATAAGACCTACTAAAGATAGCATGGGGAAAACAAAATCTGTCTCACTCTCCCTTCTTCTTTTTTTCTTTTTCTTTTTTTTTTAGTCTACTCAAAGGGGAACAATTCTTAATTATTTCTATCTCTAGTTAATATTACACAAAGCCTTGTTCTGAAAGAAAACTAAGCTTTACCTTTGTATCACTTTATTATTCATATTAAAGCTACTACTACTAATAGAATCATATAAACAGATTAATTCAATCTCAACCAGTTTTGCCCAAACAGTAGTAGAGATGAGATTTCACCATGTTAGTCAGGCTGGTCTTGAACTCCTGACCTAGTGATCCACCTGCCTTGGCCTCCCAAAGTGCTGAGATTACAGGCATGAGTCACTCCACCTGTCCAACAGGATAAAATTTTCATAAACCATTCTAAAATCTCTTGAAATTTTAAATTTTTTTCTAACTTTTAATATTCATTCAGTTTTGTCTACTACCTTTCTCCTTTAATTTAAAAACAACTTTTAAAACATCTAAACTAGGAACAATCACTTTCCTTTTAAGAAAAAACACATATTCTTTTTTATAACCCTTTTTTTGCAAAAAAAAATTATTATAAAAATATACTTTGCATAAGCATTGGTGCTTTTCTATCTGGCAGTTTAAATTACATATGTTAATTATAATGTTACCTCTTAGTAACACTTATTTTTAGTGAAAAACCTAGGAAGCAAGGAATTTTAATTATGTACCAAATTCAGAGCCCAGACAAAGGACAGAGCTGTGAAAACAATGCCCAGATAATTTAACCCTTCCCAGCATGACCAAAAGACACAGCTGGATCAAGGAAGACATGTTGACTTTGGCTTTGCTCAGGCCTCACCATGCCACTTGTCTAAAACTCCAGAATCTAAAAGCTCTAAACCAAGACATAAATAAGCAACTATATCACAGAAGCAACACTTATGGTCTTAAAATACTAGCAGAGGCAATATAAACCTGACTGATCAGTAGACTGAGGAAAAAAACAATGTGTAAATTAAATTTTGAAATTTTTTTATGTTATGTTGCCAAAATTTAACGATTAGCTTTATTTACCAAAAATTATTAAAGTCACATAAACTGAAGAATCATTTGGGCTTATTTACTTAATTTATGAGTACTAATTTATTTATAAGTCAATTTGATATATAGACAATATAAAATTAGAGCAATGTACATATGTAGACATAAAAATATAGACAAACACAGATTAAGATTTTATAACTTTGTTTTTTAATATTTTAGCCACAAGACTGGTAAAAGTTACTTGTTTTTGTAAAAGGGTTCCTGGAAAGGGGTCCCAATCCAGACCCCAAGAGAGGGCTCTTGGATCTCACACATCAAAGAATTCAGGGTGAGTTAATAGAATAAAGTGAAAGCAAGTTTATTAGAAAAGTAAAGAAACAAAAGAAAGGCTACTTTATAGATAGAGCAGCAGCGTGCGCTGCTTGACAGAGTATACTTCTAGTTATTTCTTGATTATATGCTAAACAAGAGGCGGATTGTTCATGAGTTTTCTGGGAAAAGTGCGGGCCATTCCCAGAACTTGAGAATTCCTCCGCTTTTATGCTATGCAGGATAACTCTGGACATTGCCATGGCATTTGTTAATTGTTATGTTGCTAGTGGGGTGCCTTTTAGCATGCTAATGCATTATAATTAGCATATAATGAGCAGTGAGGAGGACCAGAGATCACTTTTGTTGCCATCTTGATTTGGGTGGGTTTTGGCCAGTTTCTTTACCGCATCCTGTTTTATTAACCGGGTCTTTGTGACCTGTGATACTAGTCCTGCCAACCTCCTATCTAAGTCTGTGGCTAAGAATGCTTAATCTCCTGGAAATGCGGCTCAGCAAGTCTCATCCTCATTTTACTCAGTTCCTGTTCAAGATGGAGTCGCTCTTGTTTAAATGGCTCTGACAAAAGGACAATTGGATTCAAACTGTGCCTTTCTAAATGGAAAAGGTTAAAGTTTATGTGTCTCACAAGGCCAAAGGCCTTGCTAACTTTCAAAGAAAACAGGTTAGCAAATTTATATCTCAAAGCACAAAGAGAATTTGAGCTTGTTTTTTAAAGGAGTTTGAGTGGGTTGGTTAGAAAAAGATTAAAAATCGATGCCAAGGAAACAAATTTCATTTAGAGAGGTAGTTTTTAATTTACTCTTTGTTTTCCATTTGGAACACTAAGCTCAGAGCAGTCCATTAAGAACAAGGCTGACAAAACATTTGTAGTTGTTAGGGCATAATAATTTCAATATGTGAAAAGCAGGTGCAGTTGGAAGATATGAAGCACCTAGGTCTTCAAAAGTCAAGAAAATGATTAGCCAGCCCCCTGTAATAGTAACCATTTATTGCAACCACTGTCAGCAACCTCCAAAACTGTACCCTCACCAGTGACTCAATGGCCATTCGTACTCAGAGATCAAGTCTTCTCTCATAGTACAAAGTAATTGCTGGTGCCCCCCAAAGACAAAGTGATCAGTTAACATAGCATAAAAGAGGGCAGAATTTTAGACCTGAGAAGGATTTGTCAGTGACTGACTCTTCAGGCCCCACGGGAAGATGGGAGACCCCAAAAAAGGGGTGAGTGATGCCTTTTTCTATGTTTCTTAAAGTGCCTGAGTCATTGTAAGTCCCTTCTAGATCTTTTCATGTGGTACCAAAGATGGCAAAGAGGAAGAAGGAGTAGGACAAAGTAGAAGCAAAGGAGAGGACAATTTTTAAGAAATGAAACGAACAGAGTGGTCACTTACATAATTAATTTTTTAAAAAGTTTTCAGTCCATTAGAAAACATTTCTCAAAAACAGGATTGAAGAGAAGAAGCAAAAAGGCCTTTAAAATATATGTACATCTTGATTATCAGCCCTTAATTAAGCTGGCTTTTAACCATGTACCTCTTTGAAAAAAATCCTTTTAAATTTCTTATCAGATTAGCTAGGACAAACAGCTATTTCCAGCTTTTGATTTTTTTTTTAACCAAAAGTACTCTCCCACCTCATAAGATTCAGAATCGCCTCAAAGACAGCTCAGAGAAAGCAATGTTTCACTAGTTGCAAATAAGATACAACCCACATCTGTCCAGCCAGATTTTCTAGGGTCTCAGCTTTTCAGTGGTTTACACACCAAGGCCCAAAAGCCCCAAATGCCCCCACAGACTAAAGAATACAGGAAATCAAAAGCTGCCCAAGAAAGGGAAAAGGTCCAATGAATGGGAATCCCCAAAAGTCAAAATTCGTACAAATATCAAACGAAAAGGGATTGATTGTGAAATGGCCACTGAAAAATTATAACTGGGTCAGTGAAGGAGATCTGACCTAACCAACTCCATCTTGCTTCTAACCTCCAAGCTGTCTTTGTTCATTCCAGGGCATAGGCCAAACTAACTTTGGGAGGAACTTAGTTTATGGTTTAACTTTGAAACAAAGACGGTAACAGCCTTTTTCCAAATCAAAACCAGACTAGACTGCCTTTGTAGGACTAACGAATTAGCCGCAATATTAGAAATTATAGTGTAGGAGTCATGCAGCTGGAGGCTATAAGATTCTGACCCTTCCCAAATTGTTCCTGGGGATAACATCTTTATTGTAAAACCTAGGATCAGTGCCTGAGACATTTTGCAGATCCTACACTTGATGGATCAACTGGCACCACCCAGACGGATAAACTGGTTCATCTGATCTTGTGGCCCCCACCTAGGAACTAACTCAGCACAAGAGAACAGCTTCAACTCCCTGATCTCCAATCCAACCAAGCAGCCCTCTCAACTCACTGGTACCTACTTACCAAAATATCCTTAAAAACTCAGATCCCTGAATTCTCGGGGATATTGATTTGAGTAATAATAAAGCTCTGGTCTCCTGCATGCCTGGCTCTGTGTGAATAACTCTTTCTCTATTGCAATTCCTCTGTCTTGATAAATCGACTCTTTCTAGGCCATGGGCAAAATGAACCTGTTGGGCAGTTACAATTTCCTGAGTGGGACTCAAACCCAGGCTGTAACAGTGAAAGTGCAGAGTTTTAACTATCAGACTATAAATTGCAGAATTGTGGTCCTTGGACTACAGCCTTTATTGTTAATCCTGCAGGGAATCTAAAGAAAGGCAGTTTGAGTATAGAAAATATTTTAAATGTGTTTTAGGTCAAATTTTTTGCATTTTAATTTAGTCAAGAGAACTTTAAAGGCTAGTCATGACACTATTACGTGTCTTTCTTTTTAAGTTTTGATTTTTTTCCATAAATACAAATAAGGCCATTGTTTAGAATAAGCTACCCTAAAATTACAATTAAAAAAAATTTAGAAGTGTTTTTAATTTAAAGGATCTATCTTTGCCCATTGATTAGAATTTTCCATGGTCTACTCATTACAATAGTGACTCAATCCAATAGCCTCTTCATACAAAGCCCAGGTACTCACACAGACTTCACCTCCACAAATAAGCTAAGACAGCAAAAGAATCTTGTTGTTACAGATGGTTGAAGGCGGTGTTTGCCTCTGGTTACTCACAAATTTGTAGGGACCATCAGACCCATTAATCTGTGACGCCGGGTAGGCCCTTCTGGGACGGGACTTTCCCAGCACCAACCAAGCAACAGGGGTTGAAATGACAGAAGCCCCTTATGGATGGGACTTATTAAGATAAACTTTCCTGAGAGCTTGACACATTCGGAACAAAAATTATTGGGTTACCAGCCATTTTCAAACTGGCCACCTGAATGACCGAAAAATCACTCCCTTTGGATGGAGGAGTCTCAAGAGTGAATGTTCTCACTTGGGGACAAGTCAAATTCTCAAAGACATAAAACAAGACGTGAGAGAACTTTATCTGGCACCCTTCTTCCTCATGATACAACCACAAAGAAAGACAATGACAAAGGAAAAGACCATTTATAGGAGTAAAGCGATCAACAATATGAATATGTATAACAAAAAGTGCACCAGAGTTGCTTACACCCCAGAATAGTAACACAAATTCTTTTCTCTCATTAATCAGAATTTTGGAGAGGAAAAAGAAGTCAACAGTGATTTTTGCCATCTGCTTGACTGGGTTCCATCTGGAAAGAGAGGCTAGGAGCCTGTCTGATAAGAGTTTCTTAACCTTCTGCCAGCTTGTCAAGTCCTGGGTTCCCTTAACTTTGGCTTCCAAAAGAGTAGAGCTTTGGTATCCTGCTCTTGGGGCCAAAACTGTAGGGGCCAAGGGAAAAACTTCCGCTCCTCTCTCTGAAGATTCACTGAAAAATCAACTCACAAAAGGCAGATTAATTGAAGAAAAAGCATATGAACGTATTAACATGAGTGCATGAGGACAGCCACAGAGCAGTTACCCACCACTTCCAATGAAGCTCAGAACCTTATATACCCTCATGAGCTTACAGGAAGAATAGGGTCTTGGTTCCTGGCAAACAAGTTATGGTGGCAGAACAGGCTATGGTAAGGAGAGAAGAGGAATCCTGTTGAGGGGCAATAAATGATGACTAAGGAGAATGAATGGAACTGGGAACAAAGGTTAACTTATAAATAGTTATCTTTGGAATTTGAATGAGCCTGAGAGACAGACATTATGTTATAAGAGTCTTTACAGGTGTGGTTACATTTTTCTTTTTGGTGGGTCCATACTTTAGGCAGATAAAGGAACTTCAGAGAACACTTCATCCTGTGGTTTGGGGGAGACAGACAATTAAGAGATGGTGGGAGATGAGGTAGGTGGTCAGAGAGACTTTGAAGCTTCTTCAGTTCAGCGTGTCAAAGTACCGTCATTTGGGGTATCAGTTTCTAAGCCCCACCACAGAGATGAGTCTTTCTGGCATCAAGTCCATTCTCTTTCTGTGAAAGCATATCACATTCCATAGAAAGTGTCGATCTGATGTGTTATTTTTAGGATTAGTAATTTTCTCAAAAAATTAAAATACTCTGATGATTCATATTTCAGCTGTTATCCATTAGTATATACTAATCAATGGATAACACTTAAGGTTTTACAAAGCAGCTTTGTAAATTCCAAAGTTGAGACTCATGACACTCATGTTGTTTGACAAATGAGATTGTTAAATGCATCAGGGCAAAAACATTGTCTTCTACTTTTTCCTAGTAACGCTTCTATCCTCAACTCTCAGCACATTGCTGGGCTTGAAGTAGGTTCTCAAAGAAAGTTTCTGATGTATCTAAATGTCATCTAATAGCATTTAAACATCCATAAAGATATGGACATTTATGTAGCTTCTTTTATATCTACAATGAAATATCAGCTCTCTTTATTTTATTTTACTGTAGGATGCTGGGGATGCCTGTGTTTTGGTTTGGTACTGTAATCACCCAACGGGTTCTTCCTGCTTGCTGCACAGACAAAACCAATTCACTGAGACCCTGTTATTGCAGTAAAGAAAAAGTTAACTAATGTGAGGCCCGCCATGTGGGAGAAAAGAGTTATCGCTCAAATCAATCTCTGCAAAGGCTTGGAGTTTAGGGCTTTTTGAGGATAATTTGGTGGTCGGAGACTAAGGAATGGGTGCTGTTGATTGTTTGGGGATGCAATCGTAGGGGTGTGTGAAATAGTCCTTGTGGGCCAGGCATGGTGGCTTATGCTTGTAATCCTAGCTCTCTGGAAAGCTGAGGTGGGTGGACTACCTGAGGTTAAGAGTTTGAGACCAGCCTGGCCAACATGACAAAACCACGTCTCTACAAAAAAATCCAAAAATTAGCCAGGCATGGTGGCATGCACCTGTAGTCCCAGCTACTCAGGAGGCTGAGTCAGGAAAATCACTTGAACCTGGGAGGCAGAGGTTGCAGCAAGCTGAGATCATGCCACTGCACTCCAGCCTGGGCAACAAAGCAAGACTCTATCTCAAAAAAAAAAAAAAAAAAAAAGGCACGGTGGCTCACACCTGTAATTCCAGCTCTTTGGGAGGCCAAGGCAGGTGGATCATGAGGTCAGGAGTTCGAGACCAGACTGGCCAATATGATGAAACCCCATCTCTCCTAAAATCACAAAAATTAGCTGGACGTGGTAGTGTGCACCTGTAGTCCCAGTTACTTGGGATATTGATGCATGAGAATTGCTTGAACCTGGGAGGCAGAGGTTACAGTGTGCCAAGATTGTGCCACTGCACTCCATCCTGGGGAACAGAGCAAGACTCCTTCAAATAAATAAATAAATAAATAAATAAATAAATAGATAGATACATGCATACATACAAGGTCCTTATTCACCTCTAGGCTGGGAGTCAGAGAATGGTTAAGTCATGAATCACAAGTCTGGATGGGGTCAGTCTGAAAAACATTTTAAAAGACCAATCCAAGGTTCTACAGTAGTGATGTTGTCTACAGAAACAACTAGGGAAGTCCTCGGCCACATGACTCCTAAGCAATAAGAATTTATAAAAACTACACTTACATTTTAGTAGATTTCAGGCCCCTTCTATAATCCTACTCTTGCAGCCTTTCATTAATCGTACAAAGGCAGTTTTTGGTCCTTGAATAAGGAGGGGATTAATTTTTAGGGGGTACTATTATCGTCCTTGCTTTCAGGTTAAACTATAATCTAAATTCCTCCCATGGTTAACCTGGCCTATGCCCAGGAATGAGAGGACAGTCAGCCTGTGAGGCTAGAAGCAAGATGAGTCAGCCATGTTAAATTTCTCTCACTGTCATGATCTTTACAAAGGCAGTTTCAGGACTTGTGTTTGAGTTAACTTGCCTGTCCCAGGAAAATGCTTGGATTATCTGTTGGTTTCTCTTACACACAAGCTTCTGGATGAGCTCAAAGAAAAGCTATAGTAGAAAACTCCTTCACCCAGCCAAAGGGTTAAGAGCAGAGAAGAGAATATCAACAGAAACAACATCTTTTGCCTCAGGGTCAAAGTGGCTTTATGACAAAGGCAGAGCGACAGGCAGTTCTAGGATATGAAGCACCTGCATGGACCCTCTACAGACCGTCTGTTCAGTGAGGAGTCATAGAAATAGGAATGGACCTCAGGATTACACCAGAAGAAGATGAGAGCCAAACATAGCAATTTTGGTATGGAATCAGGGATCAAATGGTTTATAGTTTTTCCGACTAGTCCCTGACTCCCCACTAACTGCTTTCCTGAGCAAGCCTTCCCTGGCATGTCACCTCTTAAAGGTATCTACAGAAGTCACTTATTTCCTTCTCAGACCCAGTCAGAGGAGTTGGGAATTTGTCATCCATTCCATTGCTCTGTGTTAATTATGAAGATGTACTAGATACAAATGTTTACCCAACCAATGGAAAAATATCTCTCAGATTCAATGTGTGCTAAAAAAAAAAAAATAGTTTTCCTAACTACTAATTTTATATTACTAAAGAAAGATAATTATATCAATATTCAGTAGTTAAAGTCTTTTTTCCTCTAACATCAAATGGTACAACAATTTGAAGAAATATTCCGTACAATTTAAAAACTTAATCCAGAAATGGGATAGCTTGAATTGGCACAATATCTCTTTTAACCATCTATTCTAAAGCTGTTTTTAGAAAGTTCTCAGTGTTTTCCATTATATATATTTTCATTCGTGATTGCTTTTGAGTACGGAAAAATAAAATCCCTCCTGTGTGGAAGGCTGATTGCCCATATCCCTGTAATCTGACTGTCTAGGAATGACCAGAACTAGTTTTGGTGAAAGGGATCCGCAGGTCATTGTGATTCAGACCTGAGACTTTGACTCCAGGCTGGAAATGTAAATGGAACAGTGTCTTGGAGAAAATGGGCAAAATGTGGAATGAATGGCTCTTTGCTTCCCTATTTTATTTTTTCATGTCATCAAACTGATAAAAGCCAAGGAAAGTAAAAGCAATGGTATGAAGTTCTATTCTATAATATGTTAAAGAAGATGAGTGCCTTCTGGACTGAAAAGGAATATAATATATGCAAAGTTTCCCCTGGAAGCAATTTTTTTCCTCATAGACAGTTATAATAAGTTTTTTCTGGAGGCTTATGGGCTTTATAATGGACATGCTGAACCAAACTTCACAGAGGCATCATGTGAGAGTGTGGATATAATAACAGCTCTGAAACTTCCAGAACAAGAGGACGATGAGATCCTCTGTGAGTAGGAGGAAAAGACTGAGATGTACATAAAAAACGCATGCCAAAAAAAGAACAAATATGTGTTTTCAGTATTGCAGCCCAACATTTTGAATTATTTGGGGAATGATTTGGGTGGCTGTCTTCACAATGGAGTTAATTGGTTTCTTATTTTAGCCACTGCATTGGTTCAACTTCACCCTGTTCCATTCTAAAAATGCATCAGCATATCAGTCAGCTGCGGGGCACTTGACTCAGTGTGCGTGCCTGCTATGAGATTAAGGTAAGTGTATTCGAACTTTAGAACTCAGATTTTGAAAGTTCACAATGATAGGTGATCTCAACAAGCAAAGCAAACCAGAGCAAGTTCCAATGGGGGTGAATCTCTACCACCCCTCATAACATTATTTGTATTTTAAATCAATCTATTTGGCCTTGGGTCTGTTTGAGTATGTTACACTTTGAGTGTTTATCCATAACTATCTTATACACTAAACTTTTATTGTTGAATTTCCTACGTATTAGAACATCAAATAAAATGGTGATACTTTAGTTGTGAAGACAATTAAAAACAGAGTATAATAAAACCAAAGAGTATCAGAACCATTTTTCTTCCCATTAACTTGCACAACTGCACATGTGTCAGCAATCACAGATTAAGGAAGCAATTAGTCTGAACAGGAAAAACGTGAAGCTGATACTTAATATACTAACAGACTGCCAGCTTGAGAGCCTCTATTTTTGGTGTGGTTGCAAGCAGCATTGAAAGATCAGTTCTATCATATCTCATCATGCTAATTGAATTTAAAAAGCCAATACTGGTAAATTACACCCCTATGTCATAAATTTGCATTTTAGAGATTTATGGACCCTAGAGTTAACTGACATAATGATTTATATCACCTGTGATTAAAAATTGAATGGCTTTGTCTTGATGTTGTTTCCAAGGAATCAGACTCCTAAAACAAGAAATTGTCAGGGAGCAACATTTAGTACTTTTCTTCACAGACGACTTCTACAGTGCTTAGGGACATGTTTATGAACAAGCGATGCCAAAGGGAAAGGTAAAAGTGGAATGTCAATTGTATGTACTGAAATAAAGTTCATAGAGCTGTTGAATGTAAGCAAATAGAGGAGGAAAATTAAGGCAATTTTCTTGCCAAGTGCAACTGTTTTTTCCTCTGCTTCAATCTTCCATTCTCTTTTGGTCCCCTGACTCCTCACCTCCCACCCGCATCACACAAATGTGCACACACATATAGACTCACACATACATACATACTTGTATTTAATGAAAGTCTTTAGAAGTGTACAGAAATTAGGTTCTTGAGACACTTTCTCAGTTCCCATGCTCAGTAGCCATCAATGCTTCCAAAATATCTTAAATTTCTAAAGTAGACTTTGAGCAGATAAAGGAAACATCAGAATAAACAGGTACTTGTGAAATGACTGATAAAATGCAAAGATTTAAATCTTCTTTATAAGTTATAATAAACAAATGTAATAGTACTTCTAAAAAATCCTGTTTAGTTACTGGTCATTTCGAAAGCCCAAGGTAGGAGCCATTGACTTACTTTGATAAAATAATCACTTTCTGATTCACCTGGAGTGGTAGAAAATGGTTTTTAATTAATCAGCACAATTGTCAATCTTTAAGAAAGAAAGTAAAACTGGATTTTATTTCACACTAAAAACTACACTATGGGCCGGGCACAGTGGCTCACGCCTGTAATCCCAGAACTTTGGAAGGCCAAGGCCAGCGGATCACCTGAGGTTGGGAGTCCAAGACCAGCCTGATCAACATGGAGAAACCCTGTCTTTAATAAAAAAAAAAAAAAAAAAAAAAAAAATTAACCGAGTGTGATGGCGCATGCCTGCAATCTCAGCTACTCGGGAGGTTGAGGCAGGAGAATCTCTTGAACCCAGGAGGCAGAGGTTGCAGTGAGCCAAGATTATGCCATTGCACTCCAGCCTAGGTAACAAGAGTGAAACTCTGTCTCAAAGAAAAAAACAAGAAACAAACAAACAAAAACCCAACCCCCCCAACCCCCCAAAAAACTAAACTATAGATGCACTAAATATTTAAATTTAAATATATATATATATAAAAATTATACATACTACAAATATATATATAATATATAAATCTATGTATAATCCAGCAGTTTGGATGGATTGTATAATAAAGACAAAATTCTCTGCTGTAAAAACAAAAATCCCAACTAAAACAAATTAAAAACTACATTTAACTGTATCAATGTTTAGAAAAAGTATTTCTATGGTAAAATATAATATACACAAAGTTGATAGCAAGTGATTGAGAGAAATATTCACAATGCTTATGAGAGATCAACAATTATAGAATAAAATGAGCTATTAGTTATGAATTGATATGAAAATGACAAAATGAAACAACAGAAAAATAAACAGAGTGCATGAATAGGTAGTTCACCAAAGAATAAATTCAGAGAGCCAATAAACATACTGACAGCAGCTCAGTCTCACTAGTAATCGGGAAATGCTTACTTTAAAAAATGACATACACCTTACACTTAGAAATAAAAATTACGAGAAGGAATAACACTTCTTGTAAGGGTCATAGAATAAAGGATAGGCTCACACTTTGTTCATAGAAATGATATTTTTTAAAGCTTTCTTAGAAAGAAATCTGGCAACAGCTATTAAAATTTAAAATGTACACACTCTTCAACTCAGCATAGCCTCAGCTGGGAATCTGTTCTATGGAAAAAGAAAACACTAGCTCATATGAAAACTGAAAGCAAAGTGGATGTCCATCAAAAGGAGAATGTTTGAATAAATTAGTGTTAATCCATAACATGTAATAATTTAGGGAAAATGTAAAATTTTCTCTGGGGCAGTTGACCTCTGGGGCAGGAGACATTTTCAAGATCTGGTATTAAATGATATAAACTGAAGACTGATAAGCACATAGACTCCAATCATTGTCAGTAAAACAAACAGTAACAACCTCTTCTGCATGATTTGAGAATAAAAAGGAAGAAAAAAATAGAAAAAAGGAAAAATTTTAAAAATAAAAATAAGAAACTGTTTATTGTTATGTATTCATAATTATGAGTTATGAAAGGAAACCCACCAGATTGTCAATACTGGTTATACAGGTAAAGGGGGAAGAGAAGATAAGCAAAAGTGTACAAGAAAATGGAAAGAAGTCAACAATCAAAATAATGTTTGCTATCATCTCGATTATGCAAATACTTACCAACATTTTGTTCGTGGTAATTTCAAAGTGGTGAAATTTCAGGGGATTTGTTTTTAGTTTTATTTTTTGAGACAGAGTTTCTCTCTGTCACCCAGACTGGAGCAGTGGCATGATCTTGGCTCACTGCAACCTCTGCCTCTTGGGCTCAAGAGATTCTCATGCCTCAGCCTCCCAAATAGCTGGGATTACAGGTGCCCATCACACACCCAGCTAATTCTTGTATTTTTGGTAAAGAAGGGATTTCACCATGTTGCCCAGCTGGCCTCAAACTCCTAGCCTCCAGCGATCTACCTGCCTCAGCCTCCCAAAGTGCTGAGATTGCTGGCATGAGACACCATGCCTGGCCAATTTTCAGGAGATTTATATCCTATAGTCATAGCTGAGAACCTAACGTTGAGAATAGGATGGATCAAGTAACTATAAATAGTTCTGAGCTACCTAAAAGATTTGAATATTGTGGGAATTGTGTTTTTCCCTACAAATAAGATTACTGAGGCATTCCCTCTATTTTCCATTTGGAGAACAGGTTTCCCCCAACTCTTCAATTACATGTCTACGCTTCAGTCCTCCAGAGTATAAGGGACTTGGGAACTCAAAAAATGTTAAATGAGAGTCCTGCTAGGGCAGTCTCTGCAGGAAAGGCTGTGCTGTGTTGGAAAAGGCTCCTGGAGTTTGGTGGAGAAAGGATGCCTGCATGTTTCTGGTGGGTAGGAAGTAGATTCCACTCAAGGAATCCAGACTGGGGTCCTCTTGAGGAGTGCTTTGTGCAAGAGTTCCACCCAGATGATTAACTGACCCCAAAGGAGGGTGCTGCAGATGATAACTGCATTCCCCTAAAATTCATACATTGAAATCCTAACCGCTAGTGTGATGATATTAGGAAGTGAGGCTTTGGGAGGTGATTAGGTCATGAAGGTGGAGCCCTCATGAATATAATTAGTATCCTTGTAAAAGAGACCTGAGAGGGCTCCCTCATCCTTTGTACTATGTGAGGATACCAGGAGAGGGCACCATCTTTGAATTGATGATCCAGCCCCCACCAGACACCTTGATTTTGCACTTCCCAGCCTAGAGAACTGTTGACAAATATGTTTGTTGTCAAAGTCACCAGTCTACAGTATGTTTGTTATAGAAGCCTCAATGGACTAAGACAGAGGGTGTCTGAATGGCACATGCTGTAAAGGGTCGTCTCACGGGGCATATTTGTAATTGATGACCAGAGGAGGCATTGCCCATATCATGAAGGAGTTTCAGCATCAAGTATCTTCCTGCAACCATCAAAAGTGTTGCTTGAGAGGAAGAAGTCAGATTGAACATCTGTCACAGCGAGAGAGTACTCTTGTCAAATTGCAACTATGCTAGTCATGTAAGACTTTTTTCTCTTACCTTCCTCTCTTCCCAACAGCTCCCCCTCACTACTGTTCCTCCGCACTCACCTGCAACTCTGTACAAAAACAATGTAAGAAAAATGTACAAAACCGACTCCCTCTCGCACAGCAGACTTCCAAGCCTGAGCCTGGAAGAGCGAAGCCTTAAATTGAATGAGATGCTGAAAGGTTGTTAGTAGACTGCACTACAAAGGTCTTCTCTGAATATGGAAATCATTTGTTAATTCATGCAAATGACCAAGAAAATTATAGGACCCGCTTGAAATCTCATTCAGAGATAGGGGAAAACAAATCAAAAAGGGAGATTTAAAGAAATACTAACAGGCTGATGTGGTGGCTCACACCTGTAATCCCAGCACTTTGGGAAGCCAAGGTAGGTGGATCACTTGAGGTCAGGAGTTCGAGACCAACCTGGCCAACATGATGAAACCCCATCTCTACTAAAAATACAAAAATTAGCCAGGTGTGTGGTGGGTTCCTGTAATCCCAGCTACTCAGGAGGCTGAAGCAGGAGAATTGCTTGAACCTAGGGGCTGAGGTTGCAGTGAGCTGAGATCATGCCACTGCACTCTAACCTGGATGAAAGAGCAAGACTCTGTCTAAAAAAAAAAAAAAAAAAAAAAAAAAAAATTGCTAACAATGTTTTCTGTTTGTACTTCACTGAGTCTAGCTCTTTGAATGAATTAACTGAGTTCATTCAATGAGTTAAGTACAGGTCTGCTTTTATGCGTGGTTAAAGAGTATTTAAATGATTATGCATTTTTTATAATCAGATAAATCTAAAACTGTTTTATTTGTGAAAAGAGAATTACATTCAGCACTTCAAAATACAAAAACAATTGTAACATTGGAGGAGCTCTGACTGAGGGCCCCATCCACAGGGCCTCTTCCTCAGCACTGATCCTCACCCCATTCCCACTTGGTATCAACTTCAACGCCTCCCCCCATTTTTAAACAGTTAGGCTGCTTCACAGAACCTGAGGGATTTGTGGTCCACAGTGTGAGCATCACTGATTTACCGCATGCATAGCAGGTGGTTTCTAAGAAGTAATAATAACAACAAAAGGGTTTCAGAGTACCTACCATGTGTCACTTCACACGTTATATCTTTAATCTTCATAATAACCCTTTGATAAATTCCAATACTACTCTTAGAAGCTGAAACTTAAAACGGATTAGTAATTAACTCAAGGTTACATGGTAAAAGAATTGAGGAGTGAGTCCAGGTTTGTCTGATTTTTGATGTTTCTGAGTTTTACATGATGATACTATATCATACAGTGTGGACAGGTAAAATTGAGTTACTGAAGTCTACTGAAAATAGATTTCCAGAAATCCACTGCCCTTTGTCAATGAGGGAGAACAGGAAGAGTCCTGAAAGAAGACAGAGTCACATAAGCATCTTCCTCTGCACTGTTAAATAGCTCTCTTTCATCTAAGAGCTCACCCAATACTAAGACTCACCTTTTTTAAAATTTTTGTTTTTGAGACGGAGTCTCACTCTGTCACCCAGGCTGGAGTGCAGTGTCCCGATCTCAGCTCATTGCAACCTCTGCCTCCCGGGTTCAAGTTATTCTCCTGCCTCAGCCTCCCAAGTAGCTGGGATTACAGGAGTGCACCACCACACCAAGGTAATTTTTTGTATTTTTAGTAGAGACAGAGTTTCACCATGTTAGCCAGGATGGTCTTGATCTCCTGACCTTGTGATCTGCCTGCCTCCGCCTCCCAAAGTGCTGGGATTACAGGCTTGAGCCACCGCGCCTGGCCTAAAACTCACCTTTTTAGTGATCTAAGAGGAACTGAATGATCTGATGAGGTCTGGGAGATATAAAGAATTTGGCCCATTGCCTTGTTATATATCTAGGAATTATTCCTTATGTAAGTATATAATTGGTATTCTTCTACCCAATGCTGTTAAGATAATGAATAAGGCCGGGCGCGGTGGCTCACACCTGTAATCCCAGCACTTTGGAAGGTTGAGGCGGGTGGATCACGAGGTCAGGAAATTGAGACCATCCTGGCTAAGGCAGTGAAACCCCGTCTCTACTAAAAATACAAAAAAATTAACCGGGCGTGGTGGAGGGTGCCTGTCAAGTCCCAGCTACTCCGGAGGGTGAGGCAGGAGAATGGCCTGAATCTGGGAGGCGGAGCTTGCGGTGAGCAGAGATCACGCCACTGCACTCCAGCCTGGGCGACATAGAACTCTCAAAATGTAAGGCAGTTATGAATCATCCCTTCAGTCAGTCAGTCATCAAATATTTGCTGAGTCCCCACTGTGTTCCAGGTACTAGTGCAGACACAGACAATATAATGAAAAGCAAAATCAACAAAAGTTACGCCCTCCCAGATCTTACAATGTATAGGTAGAATACCCCTTATCCAAAATGCTTTGGACCGGATGTATTTCACATTTCTGTTTTTTTCTGATTTTGGAATATTTGCATACACCTAAGGAGATATCTTGGGGATGGGACCCAAGTCTAAACACAACACTCATTTATGGTTCATGTATTCCTTATACACATAGCCTGAATGTAATTTTATACAATTTAAGAAATAATTTGCACGAAATACAAAGTTTTCATAGATTGAACCATCCGAAAGCAAAAGCATGGCTATCTCAAGCACCATTTAAATACTTCCTACTTCTTCTTTCTTTTTCTTTCTTTCTTTTTTTTTTTTCTTGAGACCGAGTCTCATGAGGTTGCCCAGGTTTTACTGAAATTCCTAGGCTCAGGCGATTGTCTTGACTCAGCCTCTTGAGTACTACAGGTGCCCGTAACCATGTCCAGTTTACCATCTTCTCTCTTTCCACTGTTAGTCATGGGAATATTTGCAGGACTTTTTTTTTTTTTTTTTTTTTTTGGTTACTTTTTTTTCAAATTTTTTTTTTTATACAAAAAAAAAAAGAAAAAAAAAAAAAAAAAAAAAAGCATAGTGGGTAATGCATGTAGGCCTTCGCCACATGTAGAGCAACATGGGTAACCTGCTGTTGGCGTGTCTGGCCTGCACACATGCCATTTTATTACATTTTATTGTGGGCACGCTTGTGTGGGGGAATATGGGCTTGTGTGAAAAGATATATCAAGATGAACAGGGCTGGCAGGGTCTTTTTTTGCCTTGGATATGTTAAATCAACTGTGTGTATTGCATCCATGTTTTGACTGCCAGCTCTCACATGAGGTCAAGTGTGAATTTTCCACTTGTGATGTCAGGTCAGCACTCAAAAAGTTTTGGATTTTGGAGCATTTTGGATTTCAAGATTTTTGAATTATGAATGCCCAAGCTTTGAGCATGTATTATAGACATGACATTAATAAACAAATAATGTATTTATAATATCATGTCAGAGAATACATACTTTGAAGAAATATAAAGTAGGCTGTGTGTACAGCACAATGGGAGCTGTTACTTTAAAAACTTCTAAAATGACATTCAAAACCTGAATACATCTTGTAGCTCTATGTGGAAAAGTGTGTTTCAAGCAGAGGGATGAGCAGATACAAAACCCTTGGGAAGAGATATGCTTGTTATTCTACAGGAACAACAAGGAGGCCAGAGATGAACTACTTTAATGGTGTCAGAATAAAGTTAAAGATGCAGACTAGGTAGATTTTGTATTATGATGCTACAATATTTTGTTTCATCTTAACACTCTCTCATATATCATTTAAACACACCAAGGGTAGGAGAATAACTTCTCATGGTACCCCTAAACAAGATGAAAGGAAATTAAAAAGATATGGGCTGAACCCCATTATCACCACTTGGTCTGAAGGGCCAGGGCAATGAGTAGCTTACTGGAACCCAAAAAGAGCTGGAGCTGGAGCTGGAGCCATAGCTATGATGACCAGTCAGAAGCCGCAGCTTGTCATTGGGCATCACAGACACTGCCAACCCTCAACCCCAGTGATGGAGCTGGGAAAATAACCCAGATCTCGCTCTTCGCTCTCCCTTCAGTCTTCTCTTCTCTCCATTGGCCAAACCCAACTAGAAGTCAGAGTGGCCCGAGGGACCTGGATGAAACAATCTATAGGGATCAACTTCCTGGTGCCCAAAGCAGGGTAGAAAATGGTAGAAAGAAAATCTGGTAGGTCAAAGAATATCTGGGTCAGAGAATACCTAGTACATTCACATTTTATAAATGAATGTATTAACTAGTATTTTTGTATGCCTACCTAACCCTGTGTTAAGTGCAATGGGGTATTTCAAATGTGAAAAGCAATATTGGCCCTCGATGAACTTAGTTTTTGGAAAGAGTAACTCTACCAATGTAGAGTTAATAGGTTAAAGTTCAAGGCCTGGAGTTATGGTGTAAATTTGGGTAACTAAATAAACGTTTCAGAATTGACGTTCTCATCTATGAAAGAACAGAAATAGTACTTTCCTCATTGGACTATGTTGAACATGAAATGAGCAGATTCACATAAACCATTTAGGACAGTTCTTGGCATACTGTAAGCACTTAATAAGTTGGCTATTAGAATTATTGGCCAAGCCTGATATAAAAGCCAAAGCCCTACAATGGTTCGCTCCCTGGTGGAGGGAGATAATTCTGGAGGGGACTAAATTAGACTTTTCTAAGGTCTATGCCAGGTATTAGGATTTCATGACAGTTCCTCAAGGTCTCAGTACAGGTATAGGCATTGTCAGAAACACTGCCCATTTCCCACATGAATTTAACCAACCAACCAGACTTCCTCCCTCCTTCGAGTCTATAAACTCTATAAAGCAACCCTACTCAGGATGGACATAAATGAAATATTGCATCAACTATTTAAATGTTCTAAAAAGCATATATTAAGGAAGATGGTATTGATGATCTAAAATACTTACTGGCACTTGAACCCAATGTAGTGAAGGCATTTTATAAATCAGCCAACCACCCTCGTGTAGTGAATCTAAATTTTGAGTTTGTGAGCCATATATCACAGATGCCTTTTTGCAGCCTATGCTTTCCTCCTTGAAAAGCAATTTATTATTTTTATCAATATTAATGTAATTGCCATTTTTTTTTTTTTTTTTTAGATGAAGTATATGTGTCTAGCCGTATCTGGCTTGGACAAGTTTCTCTCAGATCAATGAGAAGCATACTGCTGGCTTTTTCTTTCTCTGCAAAATGTTTGAATGTTTATTGCTAAGGTTTTTTTTTTTTTTTTTAAACTGAGTGTCACTAAGTGGTTGTAATTTTAATTTATTTTGTACTTTGACTAATGGACATATCTAATCAATAAAATAATAGGAATTGTTCCTTTGCAAGACAGAAATCAACTATTAACTAAAATGGCAAAGTAAGTTACCCCTTGCCCCCTTACAGCACCCGAGAGTTTTGGAGAACTTAGTTTTCTCCTGTGGTTGTGCCATGTACAGCTGTGGTAAGAAAGAATAGGTAGCACCTCTTTCCTATGCCATAATTTCTTTATTAAGTAACAGTGATCTTTTATTAAAATATTAAGGGCTGAAAGGAAGCTCAGAAAATGCTGAGAGAAAATCTTGCCTTTTGTAAATAAGAATATGTGGAAATTCAACTTGGTAACCTTAGTTTGACTAGCTTTTAAAATTTTCTCTGTTGCTAAGGGAGCTTAATGATAGATATAAAAATGGCCTTAAAGCAAGTTCTTAGAACGAGCTTTTGCACAACTGTCATCACAGCATTTATAAGCAGCAACCCCATCAATATGGAAGAGAGAAAAGCTAGAAGTGAAAATTGCATCATCCCTCCTATATCAGACAAGTTAATTAGTTGGCCCATAATCACAGACTCTGCTCCAAATGAAAAGTGCAGCTTTGTTCCTTTTGAACAGAAAGGCACAGAAGGTACAATACCCACGTAATTCATTAACAGTAATACTGTTCTGAAGGAAGAACTGCTGAATTTAGATTATTCTGAGCTCCAACTTGTAATAGCCAAAGTTGTGGTAAGACTTTTGCAGTTTCCCCAAACAAATTTAAAATGTGAGAAAATCCTTTCGTGCCTATCAGAAGCAACCTTAAGAGTATGGCAGATTTTATGAGGGGCTTTTTTATTTTATTTATTTATTTTTTATTTTTAAGATAGTAGGACACTATTTTGGGTCCTGTATAAGCTATGGAGCCCTGTTATTGAAGAACCAGTTAAGCATGTCAGATCCAAAGTAGCTCCGAAAACAACTTGAAAAATGGGGAATTTGGGATCTAAGTTCCAGATTGTGAGGTTTTGGTCATCTACTTAGAATAATTTAAAGAATGTATCTATATATTAGTGTCTACGGTTCCAGAAGTTTCAATGATTACAGAAAAAGGACTTGAAGGTCATGAAGACTGTTACAGCTGGAAAGGAAACTCTGACTACTTACAGAGTCAGAAAGCTGGAAGGTTAAAACGAGAGATTGAACTAGAATAGACTGCTAGTTCCCCCCTAAGTCTCTGCCCCCTCCAATCTACCTGGAGAAACTGCAGAAGCAGAGAGAAGCCTGGGTCTGGAAGTGGCATAGGGGGCTGCCTGGTCGAACCACAGCTCTCGGAAGACAGTAGGGAGAGAGGCTTTCAGTTCTTTTACCTCTTACTAGTTGGTTCCATCACTTCGGGACTGTTCTTACCTCACAATTGTCACAGAATTCTGTAGCAATAGCCTGGACCTCGAAATGCCAAGAGCGTAATATTTGGGTTTGCAAAATCTCTGCTAGTGTGAGACACTAATAAAACAGATGCCAGCTGTCAGGGATCTTACTTCACTGTAAAAATTATCTTCAAATGCTAGAACTAATAGGTTTTGTTTTAAAAAGACGGCACCATCTTGAAAATGTGATTCAGGAGATTTGATGGTAGAGTGGCAGCAGACGTAATGGGGACAGGTTTTGGTACTTCAAGGCTCCCCACTTAGTCTCATCCTCTTTGTGACTAAACTCACCAGCAGAAATACAATGTAGGCTCTTCCCTAATTTATATTATCAGGCAGTGTCATGAGCTCATGGGGGATAAAACATCTAGATACTAGGGTCAATAATCTTTAAAAGGAAGGTGGCACGCTAAAAATAATATCATATGAAAGAGAATTATTGGAAAAGATAGACTAAGAATTTAAAATAAGTTTAACCGAAATACTCTAAGGAATAAGAAAGTTAGTAATGGCTGAGTGCAGTGGCTCACGCCTATAATCCCAACACTTTGGGAGGCCAAGGTGGATGGATCACCGGAGGTCTGAAGTTTGAGACCAGCCTGGCCAACATGGTGAAACCCTGTCTCAACTAAAAATACAAAAATTAGCCAGGCGTGGTGGTGCATGCCTGTAATCCCAGCTACTTGGGAAGCTGAGGCAGGAGAATCACTTGAAACCAGGAGGCTGAGGTTGCAGTGAGCTGAGATCACACCACTGTACTCCAGCCTGGGCAGTAGAGTGAAACTCCATCATAAAAACTGTAATAGTTAAAAAACAAAAAGATCTGAAGACCCAAATGATTCAGCTGAAGAAAGAATTAGTTTGTCAGAAGATTATACTGAACACTTTCAGAAGATAACGGAAAAACATAAAACTAGAGGAAATATTACAATAAACTAAAAGACTTGGAAAATAGAAATAAAAAATGCCAACATCAAGTTACTTGGATTCTCAGAAAAAAGATTGTGGTGGTGGTGGTGAGCAGAAGGGGCAAAGAAAAGACATATTAAATAAATGAAGATTTATTAATATCCCAGAAATAAAGAAAAATATCAAATCTCTTTTTTGAAATGACACATAAGGTAAACTTTTGGTACTACAGTTTATTCATCACTAAAATTGGGATAATAAAATGCCTATCTTAAAATATTATTGAGAGGATTAAGTAAGTTAATATAGTAAAACCCTTAGAATAGTGCCTTGCACATAATCACTCTTTAATTATTAGCTATTATTATTATTACTTAGACATATTACAATTAAATTCTAGAACAATGAAGAAAAATGGAAATGCTTCTAGAGAATGAGCGTATCACCTACCGAGGAAAAGTATTTAGATTGATCCCAGGCTTCTTAACATTGTAATTTCATTTGAAAACTAAGGACATTAGATGCAATCAGCCTTCAGAATATTGACCATACAAAGAATCACTTTGAGAAACTCTTGAGGAATGTAGTGAAATAAGAAGATGCATAAATATATAAGGAATATATGATGTTGGTCCCCACATTTTGAGGGTATTATAATTATTTTTAAAAGCATGGATGAAGTAAAATATGTATATTCTAAATAGCATCAACACTGTTTTGAAGCTGGGAGACAACAAAAGGTCAAAATGGTGTGAAATTGCAAAGTACAAATATTGCTATATTTAAGAAACCAATGAAAAACGAGGGGAAACTAGTAAGTATAGATATTAAGTTAGAAGCAAGAATAAAAGTAGACAGTAAGAATTTTCATGTACTTCTTGCATTCTAGTGCTTAATTAGTCAGACTACATAGGCACATATAGGCAACTTCATTCCGGGGTCTTCATCTCAAAGAAATTACTACAAAGGTCCATACAGGGACAAGTATGAGAATGTTTGTTGAAATTGTAGTTGGGATGTCCTGGAGGTGTACAACACTGGGTGAATGGATGAGTTAAGTTAGCAAAGTGGCAGCAAACGTTACTCCAGCGGCAGCCCACAAACTGCACATGACAGGGACAGTGATATCACTGAACTGTCATTGCAACTCATGTAATATGGGGAAGGGGCTGGTTGCGGGTATTGATGAAAGTTGCATTTCTAGAAGTATTGGCAGAGATGGAGAGAGGAAGTCATTATGGGCATGAATCGGACATTGACAAGGCTTGGAGGAGGATCTTTGCTTAAGTTGGAGCCCTGTGGTTGGAGTGGGGAGATGCAATTTTGTGGACTCTGAATATCACGTTGTTCTCAGTCTTGCATTGGCAACTATGGGTCTACAAAAGAACAATAGAAGGGAAAGTGAGAAAGAAAAGTCTGGTTTTATCACTACATGAATTAAGGCAATAGGTTTAATGTAAACTATTGGAAAGCCTCTTAAATATGAAGCAATATTGAAATTCAAAGGGATCCAGGGTGAATCACTAGCTCTGGTTCAAACTCCTTTATCACTTTTTGTACATTTTCAAACTATGTTACATATAGTAAAATAACAACTCCAAAATCTTGCAAATTGTAGAATCAATCATTTTTTAAATTCGTGTAAAGGTTTGGACAGACTATGTATGTTCAAAGCCCAGCTTTATCGTGCATAATTTTAAAGAAATAATATATGTAAAATATCCATACACAGTAACTGTCAAACAAATATTTTCCTTATTCTACTTAATTAATCTGGTTGAAGAAGTAAATCTTCATTAATGTGATTTATAAATCGCATTTATGGACTGGATCCGAATTAGGCAAAGCTAAAGTGTTGAATTCATCTGATTCTCGCTGCTCAGCTGGACTCAGTTTAAGACCCAGATACATTAGCCTCTTGAGGAGAGTTAGGTTGGCTAAACAGAATTCTGGATTCTGTGTTTAATCAATTTACATAGAACAGAGTTGGTCTAGTATTCCATAGTGGGCTCTGAGGTTCTTCGTTAATAAAAAGTGATGCAAGTTACAAAGTTATTTTTGATGTGACATAAATTTGCACCATTATTCTTATGTATTAACTTATAATGGTGTAGTATATAATTATAAAAATGATTATTGTCATTTGTATCATTAAATATGTATTTTTAGGCAAAATAAAATGTTTGTTTTACTGTATAATTTTTAATAATTTCAAATTTCATGTTTAACTATGTGCTTTTTGACATTTGGACTCTGAATATCATAGTTTATGATATGTGCAGTGAAGTTTATTACATGTTTACTTTTTTCTCTAGCTTGCAAGAATATAATTAATATAGGCAATTTAGCATGTTAAACGGCTTACAGATTTTGAATGAAGAAAATGCTAGAAATAACAAATATATTTGTCAAAACATAGGCAAACATGAATTAATACAATTTATGATGATTTAGGTACACGTGCTCATTTTTAGATAATTTCAACAGTAAATGAGAGACCAAACTGCTTTAAGAATGGATGTGTCTTACATACAAAGATATAGGGGGTAGGGAGTGTACTTACTTCTTTTTTCACTTACATTTGTTTTTCCGTGTGTGAAAGATAAATTTAGGAAGAGAAAGAGAAAGAAGACTTGAGTTACTTTTGATCTGAACACTTATCAATTATTTAAATATTTAAAAAAATTTAAACATGGCTCATTCTCAAAGACAGGAAAGAAGACTAGGAACACCAACCAGAGCTTCAGCTCTGTCATAATTATGAGATTAAATTAGAATTCAATTTCCTCCGGGAAGTTTTCCCCGATCCTCAGCTGGAAGTAATTTCTTCCTCCTCTGACTTTCCAGTGCCTCTCCTAAAGCACTTAAGGCCTTGTATTGTCATGATTTACAAATGCTCTCTAGGGTCTTACGGTATTGCAAAATTATAAAGTAATTGAGTAGAGGATTTATATCTGATCCTGCTTCAGTCTGGAAGCAGTAGTTTAAAATAGAAGAGCGTGGAGTTTAGAATCAGTGAGAACCCAGTTTCAAGCCAAGCTCTGCCACTTCCTAACCATTTGAACTGCAGCAAGTCATTAATTTTCTTTGCGCTTTGACTTCCTTATATATAAAGGAATGATAATCATACTTAGCTCGTATCATCTGGGAAAGATTTTAGGAAATAATTCATTAACTGCTCCCATCCCCTCACATATATTCAATAAACCTCAGCTCTTTTCTTTCATATCTCTGATAAACATTCCTTTCCGCCACGTAAAAGGTGTTCCCATGAACACACAATGAGTCACTCATTTTGCAACTGCAACTATCACTTCTGAAAAGGCAATATAACTATGACGTTTGGTATGGCTTGTGGTTATAATCATAAAGCAGTTTATCCCCATCCCCCCAATACTGTTTTTTTAAATTTATTCAGTGGGATCAGTATTTCCCCTTCTCCTAGGTGAAATTTAAGGAAAACTCCATATTTCTTGTCATTTCAACACAATCAAAGTTCTCTGGTCAGCAGTTTATAGGTCTCATTTCATGTAAGAATTAAAAGTTCAAACATTATATAAGTCTCAGCTACTTCCCTTTTCTCAGCTCAGTATAGTTGCAGTTTTGTCATTTCCTAATGGGGTGGTGGAGAAGCAGATTGGCCTCTTGTCTCTTCCACTGACTTATGCTTCTAACCCTAGAGACAGAAAAATTATCAGGTGACTAATACTATCATGAATTGGTGCCTGACTCACACATTATTATTGTTGTTTTGTTTTACTTATTTTAGGATGCAATTTTCTCTCTTAGAATAGTTTTAATGGACTCTTCAGGAATCATTCCCACCCAGGCCCATTGTCGGAAATTTTATATCTTCAGTCTCTTTGATGTGAATGAAGTATTCTCTCTGGCTGAATATGAGGTTCTAATTGGCTTCAAATTGTTGATGAGTATTTCATTTATATTTCAAATAATATTTATTGAGCACCCATTATGTATCAGAAACTCTTCTAAGTGGAATTCCAATTTGGAAATATATATTTTAAAGGAGGAAACAAACCAATAAACAATAGACATAATAAGTAGGTAACATAGTATGTTAGAAAGTGACATATACTGTGGAAAGAAGAATTAGTAAAGTAGATTAAAGAGGATTGGGAGTGCTTTTATGGGACTAAGTCAAAATTTTAAGTGGGGTGATCACTGTAGTTCTTATTGAGAAGGTAGGTTGCAGGTTCTCCATTCCTACATGCTCACCCTTTGCAATGCTGGTTTGCTTCTCAAAGGGTGGAAACTCACTTTCCATCCCCTGAATATGGACTTGGACATGTGATCAGCTTATGGTAACACACATTAAAAATTAAAACAACCATCCTGGCTAACATGGTGAAACCCCATCTCTACTAAAAATACAAAAAATTAGCCTCTCGTGGTGGCGGGCGCCTATAGTCCCAGTCACTTGGGAGGCTGAGGCAGGAGAATGGCGTGAACCCGGAAGGTGGAGCTTGCAGTGAGCCGAGATCACACCACTGCACTCCAGCCTGGGAGACAGAGTGAGACTCTGTCTCAAAAAAAAAAAAAAAAAAAAAATTAAATTAAAACAAAGCAAAGGCATACAAATTGCTTGTGCATTGGGGTTTCATCCTCTCTTGCTGCTAGGGAATTTTCTGCCACCAAGTAAAGAAATCTCATTTTGCATTCTGGAAGATGACAGCCCAACTGGAGGTAAAACTTTCGGCTTTCCAAACCCATTCAGCTGAGGTTCTAGCTGAGGCTAAAGACTTCCAACTAAGAGTCATTGTAGACCACCCAGCTTTAGTTGAGCAGTCATGGATAAGAAGAGAAGTAGCCAACCCACATAATCATGATCAAAAACAAACTGTCATTGCTTTAAACCACCAAAATTTGTGGTTATCCATAGCTAACTGATACACTGACATTTTTAAAAGGCTTGGAGGAAGTCACTGTGTGTGCCTTGTGGATGGCTGATACAGTAAATAGCCTGTGAAAATCCCCTAAAGCAGAAGAGAGACTATAGGATTGAGGAAGGGAGAGGAGTAGGATGACTAGGAGAAAAGGGAGGGTTGTGGAAGTGAAAACCCAGATTATGTATACTATTGTAAATAATTTAGCTTTTACTTTGGGTGAAATGGGAATTTCACACTTGAATTGCAATTACTTCTCCAGGCAGACCCATGTAAATTTCCTTCTCTTGTGTGGCTCATTCTTTGCCCGGATAAACCCTGAAAGTGCAGACTAATTTCAGTTGCAGCAGCTAGCTCTTTACTCCTTACTCAGCTAGTTAGCTATCCAAGTGCATCTCACTCCTCAGACCTGGAAAGTATGAGCTCGTCACCAGTCTTCAATGTCTTCCAAAGTGCAGGTGAAGTATAATAAACTTGACTGTCCATACCCTGCAAAGCTCTCTCTAGAGTTTAGGTGAAGGGATGAAATGCACTCTATTGTCTTTACCCTTAGAAAAGAATGAGATTCTGTAGGGACATCACCTGAAACTATTGCTACAGAACAAAAGATGAAATGCTCCTAATTATTGTAAATACAAAATTGCATGCAGGATTGTGTAAAGACAATGCCAGGTTGGACTGCCAGAATGAGCCAACAGCGCGTGATGTGCTTCCCCCTGCAGAGAGCCTATGAATGGATGTGCAGTCAGGGAGGTTTCACATCACCGAGATTCCTATTCCAGAGAAGCAGATGTTCATAGCTCTGGGAATGGAATGTGACTCTCGTGGAGAGCCTATAAATGGATGCATGGGGTGGGGCGCCTGTCCATATGGATAAGATAGGGCTGTAAATGCCCTCATCTTGCCACGGCTCTTCTAGGTCTCTTTAGGGTTAAGACATACTCCCTTCAGAGAATTTCTGGTCTAACTCGCTGTCTAGCTTCATGTCCTGTTTCTATGGATTGTTTGTAACCAGCTTTTGCTGCAACTGTTACTGCTGATTAATACCTTGCTAATCATAGGTTATGGAAAGACTGTGTTTCTGTTTTAAGGCTCTGTTAGAAATTACTGATGCACACACTATATTGTATATTCTTACCTCTATGTACTGTACTTCTGCAAACAGATGTTATGTTAAAGAATTACTTCATCTCCATGTGACCATCTCACCTCATAATCAAACGACCCTAAATCCCTCAGTAACCTACCCCCACCCTCACTCAACTTAGTAATAAATGCGGGCATATCCAGTGCATAATAAATGCTCAACAACTCTTTTGAAAAGTTCTCCTGAAATTTCTAGTTATTTTCTTTGTCTCCCCAGTCTCCATTTATGCTAAGGCAATGGTCATCTAAGATCACAAAACTGTTTCTACAATTTGCTTTTGTAAGTTCTAAATGTTTGTATTGCACCTTAGTTTATTGTGGGACATCTGTTATTTTATCAGTTGTCTTATCAGTTTCATCTGCAATTACAGCTAACTTATGTGCCTTTCAACATACTGCTAGAACAATGGTCTGAGATAGAGGTTGAATTTTCCATGACTAAGGTAGAAGAAGGCCTATTTTTAAAACTTTGTCTTCAAAATTATTTAATTAACATACTATTTCTTATAATTTGGCTCTGTTTCTCTTACAGAATTCATTATAATCATTTTTTTATTGATACATCGTATTTTATACATTGATGGGGTACATGTGAGTGTTACATGCAGAATGTGTAATGATTAAGCCAGGGCATTTAAGTATATCTATCACCTCCAGCATTTATCATTTTTATGTGTTGGGAACATTTTGGGTCCTCTCTTCTAGCTACTTTGTAATACACAACACATTGTTGCTAACTATACTCACTCTACTTTGCTATTGTACATTAGGACTTATAACCTATCAAACTGTATGTTTGTACCCATTAACCAACTTCATTTCATTCCTTGCTACCACCCACACACCCTTCTAGGCCTCTGTATCCACTCTTTACCTCCATAAGATCAAATTTTTAAGCTTCTATGTATAAATGAGAACATACAAAATTTATCTTTTTATTCTTGGTCTTAACATAATGACCTCCAGTTCCATCTATGTTGCTGCAGATGACAAGATTTCATTCTTTTCTTTGGCTGAATAGTATTCCATTGTGTATATATACCACATTTTTAAAAAAGTACATTCATCCTTTCGTGGACACTTAGATTGATTTTACATCTTCGCCATTGTGAATAGTGCTGCAATAAATATGCAAGTGCAGGTGTTTCTCTGATGCACTGATTTCTTTTCCTTTGGATAAATAGTAGTGAAATTGATGGATTATGTGACAGTTGTATTTTTAGTTTTTTGAGAAATTTCCATAATGTTTTTTATAGTAGCTGTACCAATTTACATTCCCACCAATAGCGTTTGAATTCCCTTTTCTTTCATCCTCACCAACATCTGTTACATTTTGTATTTTTAATAATAGCTATTTCAATTGAGGTAAAATAATATCACGGTTTTGATTTGAATTTCCCTGATCATTAGTAATGTTGGGCATTTATATACTTTTTGGCCATTTGTGTGTCTTCTTTCGAGAAACGTCTATTCATGTCTTTTGTCCATTTTTAATGGGATTGTATGTTTCTTTCTTTGGTTTTTAACTGTTGTTTAAGTTCCTTGCATATTCATATTAGTCTCATGTCAGATTAATCATTTGTGAATATTTTCTCCCATTTAAGAGGTTGTATCTTCACTCAGTTGTTTCCTTTGCTGTGTAGAAGCATTTTCGTTTAATATAGTCTCATTGGTCTATTTTTGGTTTTGCTGTCTATGCTTTTGAGGTTAATTCTTATTTATTGAATAGTTAGTGGCAATTTCACTTAGCCATTCATTTATTAAATTTTTACTAAATTCTTACCATGTACCAAACCTGAATTAAGTACTGGGGATATAGAAAGAACAAAAACATAATTCCTAATCTCAAGGAGCTCATGGTTGATTGCTCAACAATTTAAAAATTAATTTTAAAGAGGTATGCAAAAAATGTTTGGTAAATGTACTCCTTCAAGTGCTTTTAGATGGAAATAAGAGAAAAACACATTTAAAACTAGAGTAAGCAATAAAAAATACATATTGCCATTTATAGTAGGAGGCTCAGAAATTGAGCAGCTTCAGGGTTGACTTAATCCATGGCCTTAGCTCTATTTCTCTGGTCTCTTTTCTCTGTGATTTAGCGCTATCGTTAAGTTGGTAATGAAATGGTTACATTAGCTCTAGAATTTGCTTTTATGCCTAACAATGTCCAGAAGGAGAAAAAATATGTTAGTTCCAGAAGCACTCATAGGAGAAGTCCCAGAAAATTTATTCTAACATCTGCTTGACTTTAATTGAGTCACATGCCTTTGCAGAACTGCGATTGACTCTAGAAAAATCAAGTACATCTCTTGAGCTGGAGGTGGGTTAGTTTTCCCTATGTATCTAGAGTTTTGGATAGAGTTGGTTATTTTAATAATTTCCAGATTCTGTTAGAAAGAATTAATATTTGGCTGGTAAGAATGCCCACTGCTGTAGGTCCAAACAGAGTCACAGGAGAGAAGAATTATACTGAACCTGAGTCTTGTGAAAGGGATCAGGAAATGAATTTATGTGGAAGTAACACTTCAGATGTAGCTTGGAATTCTGAGTAAGATTTAGCTGAGAAACCTTAGTAGAAAAGTGTGATGAACCTTATAAGGGAAGAGGACAGCTGGGGCAAAGAGCAGTCGTCTGTGGATCTTGGGGCTTTGGGGGAAATGCAAGTAAGTAAGATTGTCTGGAGCAGAACTGTGCCCAGATATTTACAACATGACATGAAGGAGCTTATTGGCTGTATCACTCGTGTAAAGAGGTTGAGAACTATCCAGAAAAAGGAATACTGAATTTCAGCCACCATAGTATCTTCTATGAGATCTCCTCTCATAGGAAATAAACACCCCGGAAAGATTCAGGCAAAGGCAGTTATGTTTATCAGTTTATTAATGATAGCTGATATTGTATTGCCATGCAGAATTTGAAGAATTTCCTCTGAACTATTTCTTTAGTACAAAATAAAATTCAGAAGAACTTAAGAATTCTGAAGCCAAAGTGAAAGACCTTGAATCCCAATCCTGCCACTTGTTAGTTGCTTGACTTTGATCAGTGTATGTAACCTCTGTGTTCCTCAGTTTCTTTTTCTGTGAAATGGGTATAATATAGCCTTCACTTCAAAGTCTTTTAGCAGACTAAATGAGTTACCACATATTAAAACACTCAGAAGATTACCTGGTAAAGTTTGCAAGCACCATATGAGCATTATGTAAACATTGGCAAGCGGCATTATAGCTTCTTCAGCTTTTTGTGGAGCCAAACCTTAGAACACTAGAAGTAGGCAAAGCAGCCGTCCAGTGTCTTTTTCCTTTAATCTACAATTTTGAATGCAAGAAAAAACAGAATGAAGAAAGAAAAGAATAATTTTCTTATAAGACTTAGAGCAGACAGCCAGATACTCTCTTATTTCAAACTGGCAGTAGTTTAGTATTATAAGGTACAGATTTGTGGGTATGTATAGATGTGGGTCTGGCTGGGTAGAAGTGAGTAGCAAGTTGCCTCCTCTGAAAGAAGGAAAGGGGTTTTCTCACTACACCAGTTGTGAGTGTGGGTAGGATTCTATAAAAGAAGACATTGAAGAGTGACAGAGGGAGAATAGGCTTCCAAAGACAGGAAGACAATTTAATGTTATATCCTCTTTGGTGATGTTACTAAGAAAGATGGAGGTGAAGAGAAGTGTCCAGTCTCCTTCCTATTCCCCACTGCCATACCTCGCACTTATTTCCATAGTCTAAGTATACTGTTTCAGACCTGCTAGGACCTTGCTGCTTGACCTGCACATATACACTTCTATTCACCTTTATTAGAGGTAAGATGCCAGGGTTCATGGGATTGTATGTCTCTTCTTATTTTGCGTGACCACATGGAAGGATTTTCTTTCTTGTAACCCTATTATTATTTTTAAGTGGAATAGATAACTATTGTTCTGACAGCTAATTTCCCATCTGTTTCTGCCTTCTAGATTCAGAGAATCAGATGTGCACTTAATCTACTGTAATGGGTTGAGTTGTGTCCCCTAAAAAGACACATTCAAGTCATAACCCCTGGTATTTGCGCATGTGCCTTTATTTGGAAATGGGGTATTTACAGATATAATCAAGTTAAAATGAGGTTATAATGGATTAGGGTGGGCTCTAAATCCAATGATTAGTGTCCTTCTAAGGATAGGGAGACTTGGAAATACACAGAGGTAGGAAGGCCATGCCAGGATGGAGGCAGAGCCTGGAGTGATGTGACAGTAAGCCAAGGGATGCCAAGGATTGCTGGCAGCTACCAGGTGCTGGGAAAGGCTTCAGAGGGGTCTTTCCTGAAGACTCCAGAGGAAGTGAAGTGAGGCCCTACCGATATCTTGATTTCAGACATCTGGCCCCAGAATTGTGACAGAATACATTTCTGTTGTTTTAAGCCACCCAGTTTGTGACAGTTGGCTATGGCAGCCCTAGAAAACGAATACATCTGCATTGAAACATGCAGACTAGAATGTAGGCTAGAGCACATATTGAAATCTTTTGAGTATAAAAGCCAGATTTTTATATCATTCTTCTATAGCTGTTATAAAAGCTGATATCAATATTCTCAACAGGAATAAAAAAAAAATAGATCCAAGCAAGAAATTCAGAATTTCAAATAAAGAAATGAAGCATTTTGGTGATGGAGAACAGTTTTCCTGTTAGATCTTACAGCTAAAATACATCTTGCCTGCTGCTAATATAGATGTTATCGTCTCATCATTTTAAATTTCTTAAATTTAAAAACACTTCTATTAATGCTCCTTTCACTATGTCAGATTTGTTTTGTTGGATGAAAATCATACTAATAGCCAGATCTTCTTAGGATGCCTTTATCAACTTTAGTTTTGTTTTGTTTTGAGCAGACTTAATGAGGCAAATAAAGATTTATCAGTTCCCCCAGATACTTTTTTACTCTTTAGCATGGAATCTGAGTGTAATGGTTGCTGATGAAGAATGACAGAGCATTTTGGTTAGTGCACATAAAACTGTTGTTTGTACAGATTATAACAAATATATTTTAAACTTAATTTCAAGTTTCCTTTTTTCTCTCCCTATGAACCTTTTATTTCAGAATGCTTCTCACAGCCAAAATGCTTTCCCAAATTAAAAGGACACGCCATTGCTTCTGAGACCAAATTAGCCTCCAAGATGGGCTGCCTGGTGCTCACACTGTCAGCACCACCATGGTCTGCAGGCCAGTTGCCAGTTTTTAACAGTGTCCAGGGAGATATCAGCTTCCTAACTGATTTCCTCCCTCTTCCCAACCTAATTATTCGGAGACCTTCAAGCTTTCCAGAAATATCTGCAATTAGTCAGATGGTATCTAGGGCTTTGTTTAAAATTACAATAGAAAATTTATCAAGACCATTTGGTTTAATCTCCCTCATCATCTTCCCAGTGGATTTTTTTTTTTTTTTCTCTTCTCTCTGGAGAGTTAGAAATGAGGCATCACAATTATTACATAATTACAGAGAATAATAGCAATAATAATGCTTGAAATTATTATTACACTATTAAAAGGAATGATATGTGTAAATATAATTTCTTGTCAGATTTATAAAACTTTTCTTCCAGAAGCTCAAACAATGAACAATTCGTTAGCTTTCAAAGCTCCCTTTGCTGATGGTGGTTAGAGCCCTGATTTTGTAAACCAGGAGTCATGAGCTCAGACTTCACTAGAGTCTCAACCTACTTCTAGTATTTAAACATAATGGCTGGTATGAAATCATTGTTCTATACATATTGTTGCATGACCTAATAGAAAAATTGATAGGCAAAATTTTTGAAGTAAATGAAGATTATATTTTCATATAATTAATCTTCTTTTCTAACTACTTTTACATAGCTTATATCTATACAGCAAATTCTTGGTTGGCCAAAGTTAAATAAAACACTTTAGAATATGAGTGTGGTTTCTAGTTCTACTGTTTTGTAACTCTATGTATTTGAGCAAGTCACAAGTTCTGAGTCTCATATTCATCAATAAATTGGAGTACACAAGAACATACACATCATTAAACATTTTCTTTAGTGCAACATTAAATGTAAACTTGAAAGCTTCTTAGTCTTCTAGCCCCAATCTTGTTTCCATTCTCACCTCTTCAGAATCAGTCATTTAATGAATTTAATATGAATTCTTGCAGTTATATGTATGAACGTACGTGTCAACAAGACATTTTATGTACCTAAAATTTTTTAAAACTTACACGGTTGTTACACAGATGTTGTCAAAGTGCATGTTACACTGAAACTTGCTGATATGATTAGGCTGTGTCCCCACTCAAATCTCTACTTGGATTGCATCTCCCAGAATTTCTGTGTTGTGGGAAGGACCCAGTGAGAGGTAATTGAATTATGGGGACAGGTCTTTCCTGTGCTTTTCTCATAATAGTGAATATGTCCTACCAGATCTGATGGGCTTATCTGGGGTTTCTGCTTTTGCTTCTTCCTCATTTTTCTCTTGCTGCTGCCATGTAAAAAGTGCCTTTTGCCTCCGACCATGATTCTGAGGCCTCCCCTGACGTGTGGAACTGTAAGTCCAATTAAACCTCTTTTTCTTCCTGGTCTCGGATATGTCTTTATCAGCAGCATGAAAATGGACTACAGTAAATTGGTACCAGTAGAGTGGGGCACTGATGAGAGGATACCGGAAAATGTGGAAGCGGCTCTGAAACTGGGTAACAGGCAGAGGTTGGAACAGTTTGGAGGGCTCAGAATAAGATAGGAAAATGTGGGAAAGTTTGGAACTTCCCAGAAACTTGTTGAATGGCTTTGCCCAAAATGCTGATAGCGATCTGGACAATAAGGACAAGGCTGAGGTGGTCTCAGATGGAGATGAGGAACTTGTTGGGAAATGCAGCAAAGGTGACTCTTATTAGGTGTTAGCAAAGAGACTGGTGGCATTTTGCCCCCGCCTTAGAGATTTGTGGAACTTTGAACCTGAAAGAGACGATTTAGGGCATCTGGTGGAAGACATTTCTAAGCAGCAAAGCATTCAAGAGGTAACTTGGGTACTGTTAAAGACAATCAGTTTTATAAGGGAAGCAGAGCATGAAAGTTTGAAAAATTTGCAGCCTGACAATGTGATAGAAAAGAAAAACCCATTTTCTGAGGAGAAATTCAAGCTGGCTGCAGAAATTTGCATAACTATCAAGAAGCCTAATGTTAATCACCAAGACCAAGGGGAAAATGTCTTCAGGTCATGTCAGAGATCTTCACGGCTGCCCCTCCCTCACAGATCCAGAGTCCCAAGAAAGGTGATTTCCTGGGCTGGGCCCAGCATCCCTGTGCTGTGTGCAGCCTACGGACTTAGTGCTCTGTGTCCCAACCCCTCTAGCCATGGTTGAAATGAGTCAATGTACAGCTCGGGCTGTGGCTTCAGAGGGTGGGAGCCCCAAGCCTTGGCAGCTTTCACATGCTGTTGAGACTGTGGATGCACAAAAGTCAAGAATTGAGGTTTGGGAACCTCCACCTAGATTTCAGAAGATGTACGGAAACTCCTGGATGCCTGGGCAAAGATTTGCTGAAGGGGTGGGGCTCTCGTGGAAAACCTCTGCTAGGGCAGTGCAGAAGTGAAATGTGGAGTCAGAGCTCCCACACAGAGTCCCCACTGGGACACCACCTAGTGGAGCTGTGAGAAGAAGGCTATCATCCTCCAGATCCCAGAATGGTAGATCCACCTACAGTTTGTTCCATGCACTAGGAAAAGCCACAGACACTCAACGCCAGCCTATGAAAGCAGCCAGCAGCCAGTCACAGGGGTGGAGCTGCCCATAGGAACCCACCTCTTGCATCAGCGTAAACTGGATGTAGACCTGGAGTCAAAGGAGATCATTTTGGAGCTTTAAAATTTGACTGCCCTGCTGGGTTTTGGACTTGCATGGGCTCTCTAACCCCTTTGTTTTGGCCAATTTATCCCATTTGGAACGGCTGTATTTACCCAATACCTATACTCCCTTTGTATCTAGGAAGTAACTAACTTGCTTGTGATTTTACGAGCTTGTAGGCGGAAGGGACTTGTCTTATCTCAGATGAGACTATGGACTGTAGACTTTGGGTTAATGTTGAAACGAGTTAAGATTTTGGGAGACTGTTGGGAAGGCATGATTGGTTTTGAAATGTGAAAATATGAGATTTGGGAGGGACCAGGGGAGGAATGATACGGTTTGACTGTGTCCCCACCGAAATCTCAACTTGAATTGTGACTCTCAGAATTCCCACACGTTGTGGGAGGGATCCAGTGAGAGATAGTTGAATTATGGGGGTCCGTCTTTCCTGTCCTATTCTCATGATAGTGAATAAGTCTCAAGAGATCTGATGGGTTTATCGGGGTTTCCACTTTTGCTTCTTCCTTGTTTTCCTCTTGCTGCCACCATGTAAGAAGTGCCTTGTGCCTCCTGACATGATTCTGAGGCCTCCTCAGCCATGTGGAACTGTAAGTCCAATTAAGCTTTTTTTCCTTCCCAGTCTTGGGTATGTCTTTATCAGCAGCATGAAAATGGACGAATATACTTGCCTTTTATCTCTGCACAGTTCTCAAGATCTATTCTTGATAATATATAACATCTTACAAGTTATTTAATTATCTAATGCATGGGAAGCAGCATAGCATAGTGCTTGCTATTGCTATGGCATTTATTGCTGTTGGACCTTCAGGAAATCTCTCTGCATCTCAGCTTCCTCATCTATAAAATGGAGATGATAATTGTACTTACATCATGGAGCTGCTATGAGGATCAAAGAAGTTACCAACCCTTTAGAATATGGCCAGCACATAGGAACAATATATCTATTTGCTAAATCGAAGGAAACAACTGTTGAATACTTTGTTTTTAATGTTTTACTATTACTAACAATTTTTTCAAAAATGTATCATACACGTACCTTTGTTTCTTTGTGGGAATGTTGCTCAATAATATATTAAGCATGGAAATGTTGGGTCATGGGGTTTATGTCTTTTCAATTTTAGATAATCGTAAATTGTTCTCCATAATAAGTGTGTTAATTTATGTTCCTACCAACTTTTAAGAATTTCTGTTTTCTCTACACCCTTGCCTTATTAAATATTTATCTTTTTTTTGGCCAGTCTGGTTCATATAAAATGGATCTCATGTGTTATTTCATTCCCTTGATTACAAGTGAGAATAAACTTTTTTTTTCAAATATCCTTTGGATATTATGATGTCTTCTATCGTAAATTGTAAGCACTGCTTTGCTTGACTAGAACTAAATTATAAAGGTCTGGAAGGGCATGGTCTAAGGAAAATGATTGAACAAATGCTAACTATGCTTATGTTTACTACTATTTCTTTCTCATATGACTCCACTTTTGTCTTTATTCCTCCACTTTTGTCTTCATCCCTCCTTTTCCTTCTCTGATAGTTACAGATGTTTTTATTTGTGAAGAATTATGTTTCAGAAATTGAAAGACAGAAGATAATTTAAAAGCATGTCCTTGTGTTAAGTGGAAGGTGTCACATATTAGTTAAATGGCGTAAGGACAGTGAGAAAAAAAAAAACACCTATCTTTAATGACAAATATTGTAGATAACATGAATTCTCATATTTTCTTTTTCGGTACTTCTCTAACCCAACTGCTTATCTAGTTCAACAACCTTTCTGTACAAGGGTGTAGAGAACTTATGTAGAAGTGCTTGATATTAAACATTTACCTTGTGAATCCATGTAATTTTGTGCTAGTATCACCTACTAAATTAGAAGACAACTGAGGGTCCAGTTACTGGCTGAGACACTGTAGTAAAGTGATTAATTGTGCTTTGGAACCGGAGCTTCTGGTTAAAATTTCATCTTCACCTCCTTCTTAGGTAACTTATAAGATTATTTTTAGGACTAAATGCCATTATATATATAAAGCTATTAATACAACACCTGGCACATAATAAATATTCATTAACTATTAGCTATTATTATTGCTTTCCTTTAATACTATTAGAGCTGTAGGCTTATATAGTTCTATATATTTAGAGAGTTTAATTAAATTAGGCTTCATCATTGCATAATGATATAGGAAGAAGTTATTATCCTAACGATAATATTTGGGAAGATATTTAATAAGCTCTCTCGGTGGTATAAATGGGTATTCCCTGTTCTGGCCTTCTACATTTCAGCATAAAAAGAAACCTACTTTGCATGGAAAAGGAGAAAGAAAAGAGTAAGGCTGAACTATGCTCTGCTGCATGGTGAGTTTGATGAAAGTGGAGACACACTGATTGGTGCTCAACATAAGTGTCTTAGGGGAAGACTCATATCCAGTGAAATTTTTTTTAGTGAAATATCGTGGCTTGTGGACTGTGGGATTTGTCCTTGATCACAAGTGTTTTCAATAAAATGAAAAATATCATAATTTATTTGGTGAAAAAGAATTTCTAATGGAAGCAGGGAAAAGCATAAAGCAAAATATATGCTATTTGGGTTACATATACATTTTTGGAAACCTGTAAGTTAGTAAAAGAGTTTTACAATTCCAAGTTTGAATATAATTGGTGGGAACAGCTAGAGTTAGTGATGTTTTCAGTGGAACACTATGTTCTTTAGTGAGTACTGAAATGTGTTAAAATGGTTGATTGTATTTTTTGCACTAGGAACAGCTTCCTGCAAAAATATGAATATACAATAAATATGTTACATGAAACCATGATTGTCAGGAGTAATATTTTAAAAATATGATAAACTCATTTTATTTATAATTTTCTCTTTAGATTTTTACACTTACTTTACATATTTCTTTGCCTGACAGAGCTCACTTGTATACCTGGTTGTAGAAACACAGAGTGCTAATTTCTACCACAGAACTTCTTACACTATTCGGTAACTCTCTACTTATTCTGTTTCTCAACTAAGATTGACTTCTTGGAGAAGTCTGTTCTTGGAGTCTATATTTTATTATTTTGTATTATCAATGTAGTAAAGTATCTTTTACAAAGTAAATGTTTTGCAAATGTTAGTAAAATTACTATTTAGAGTTGAAATCTTGATTCTGCTTGTGGAATATCAGTGTTCCAGAACAAAGACAACTGAAGCTGTTAAACCTTTAATCGAGAGGCTCAGGGAGGCCATTCCTATGATGACAGTGGCATATTGATTTATTCATTGATAAGCTCTTTCAGCGGGAACTCCCTGGAAGATCTGTCAGGCTGAAATACATTATCTTGATTTACAATGCTTGTTTTGGTTCTAGAACCATGCGAACTACAAAGCAAACATCTCTAGAGAAAATCTTAGAATTCACAAGGTATACGGAAGGAGTCCTGTAAATTTAACAAAAGATACTCGATATGCATTATCCAAAATATCCATTCACCTAAACTCTAGAACTTGCATTTTTCATCTTCTTTATTTAATGTTCATGAAAGAAAAAGAAACACCTGAAAAAGTTTCACCCTGACACAGGGACTGAAGACTATATCTAGAAGAACACGTAGTGATTTTCTTTTATTTGGTTCCAGCTTGAAGACTTGCATTTTACATTTTACATAAAGTAATTATTAAATTACATTTTAAGTTTTAGTATATTTTGGACGATCACAACTTCTTTTCTTCCTAGAATACCAAGATATGAGCTTGTAGATGTGGGTTACATTATACTGTGTGGAAAGCGTTGTTATGTGAAACTGCTCAGACATGAAAACAGACTGCCTTCTATTAATAACAGATGTCAAACATTTGATTTACCTTTCACTTCCATATACTTGCACCTTCTATTTTCCCCTTCAAGATTGGACCTCACTATTAGGGACTAAATGTTTGTGTTCCCCCTAAAATTCACACATTGAGACTATAACCCTCAATGTGATGGTATTAAGAGATGAGGTCTTTGGGAGGTAATTAGGTTTAGAGGAGGCCACAAAAGTACCGTCCTCATGATGGGATTAGTGCCCTAGAGAAAGAGACCAGAGAACTTGCTCCTCACCCCAGTCAAGTGAGGATACAGCCAGAAGGCCGCCCTCCACACACCAGGTGAAGAGCTCTCACCAGAAGCCCACCAGGCTGGCACCCTGATCTAGCACTTCCCAGTTTTCAGAATTGTGGAAAATAAATGTCTGATTTTAAGCCACCCATTCTGTGGCATTTTGTTATGGCATCTCAGACAGACTAAAACACTTTCCCATCTTTTACTCTCAAGCCAGTCTTCAATGTTTAGTTTAAGCATCACCACTCCCCACCCCTGCATTCTGTGTATGTATGTGGGTGTATTAAAAAAATAGGCAGACTATTTTTAAACACAAGTTATACAGCATATTTTCACTATAAAAGTTGTGAGAAGTATGAAAAGTAAAATAGGAAAACAACTTCCTTGCCCTAACAAATGTCTCACGTCAAGAGTAACACTGTTCACCTGTAATCCTGGCACTTTGGAAGGCCAAAGTGGGAGGATCACTTGAGTCCTGGAGTTTGAAACCAGCCTGGGCAATACAGTGAGACTCTGTCTCTACAAACATTTTTCTTAAAACATTAGCTGGACATGGTGACACACACCTGTAATCTCAGCTACTTGGAAGGCTGAGGTGGGGGGATCACTTGAGCCTGGGAAGCTGAGGTTTACTGTAAGTTGAGATCAGACCACTGTACTCCAGCCTGGGCAACAGAACAAGACTCTGTCTAAAAAAAAAAAAAAAAAAAGAAAGAGAGAAAAAGAAAAAAGCAAGCAAGCAAGCAAACAAATAAACAAATAAAGAGTAAGCATTGGCCAGGTGTGGTGGTTCACCCCAGTCAGTAATCCCAGCATTTTGAGAGACCAAAGTGGAAGGATTGCTTGAGTCCAGGGGTTTGAGACCAGCCCGGGTAATACAGGGAGACCCTGTCTCTACCAAAAACAAACAAACAAACAAACAAAAAATTAGCCAGGAATGGCAGCTTATTACTGGGCTCCCAGTTACTTAGGAGGCTGAGGTGGGAGGATCACTTGAGCCCAGGAGTTCAAGCCTGCAGTGAGCTTTGATCGTGCCATGCACTGTAGGTGATAGAGCAGGACTTTGTCTCAAAAAACAACAAAAAAAGAGTAAGTGCTACTATTTTAACAATATGAAGTATTTCTTTCTAGTCCTTTTTCTATGAAAATGCCATTTCCAGTCCTTCCACTAATTGTTATTTCCTCCTGCTGTGTCAACATAGCACTTTGTTACATTCTGTTTTGTATTCATATGTAGCTTTACAGTAAACTAATAAAGCTTAAACTTCAGGGCTTTTCAGAATGAACCATCGGAAAAAAAAAAATAATAATAACTTCAGGATTCCTTGCTTGCACAGGCTCCTTCCAAAATTCTGTAAGATGTCTTGCCAAAGTATTCACATGATCATTGTTTTATGTATTTGCAATTTGGGTTCTCTTTTTTTAAGTACTTAGTACTTTGCAAATTGCCTAAGTTTCAAGACCCCACAAAACCTGAAAATACCCCTCCTGCAACAAAATGTATAAATCATCAACTTGCACATAGCAGGTGTGCGTCTGACGGTTTTGCTTTGCTCTAAAGGAGTCCCTGAGACTGAGTCATTTATAAAGAAAAGAGGATTATTTAGCTCATGGTGCTTTAGGCTGTACAGAAAGCATGGCACTGGCATCGGCTTGGCTTCTGGATAAGGCTTTTTGTGCTGTGTCCAAACATGGCAGAGAAGATTAAAGGAAAAAACATGTGTGAGGAGAGACCAAATCTGAGGGACCCCCTGGGTTTATAACAACCCATTCACTCAGTAACTAATTTATTGCCGGGAGAACTAATCCAGTGTCAAGACAGTGAGAGCTCACTACCTCAAGAAAGGCACCAAGCCATTCATGCGGGATCTGCCCTTAAGACCCAAATACCTCCCAGTAGGCCCCACCTCCAACACCACCACATTGGGGATCAAATTTTAATATGAGATTTGATGGGGACAAGCAAATCATATCAAAATCATCACAGTGTGTGACAAATTTCGGACTAAGTGAGCTTCAGTAGTGCCGGATTGTTTACAAGAAACAAGTAGAGTTTTAATCACAAGCAGGAAATGTAAGTATATCACATAAATGCTTTATTTTCCCTTTTGTGTAATGTGATCTTATTGATGCATAATCTTAATATGTTATTCTAGTTTTCACCTGCACATTAATCAACATATTCCACCTAATGTATTTCACATTTGCTACATTGATTAAAGAACAAATAATTTCTGACCTGTAGTACAGTTGGCCTTCAGTATCCACAGGCTCCCCATCTTTTCATTCAACTGAGAATCAAAAATATTTTTTAAAAACCCAATAAAAATAATAAAAATAATACAAATAAAAAATACAGTGTAACAACTATTTACACATCATTTATATTATATATTGAAAGTACACTACAAGATGTACATAGCTTGTATGCAAATATTACACTATTTTATATAGGAGACTTAAATTTTGGCATCCACAAATTTGGGTATCTTTGGGCGTCCTGAAACCAATCCCTCGCTGACACTGAGGGAGAACTGTATTACCTTCTACATGTTACACTTAAAGAAGGCCAGATTAGATTTCCAGCTCCTCAGACTATGTGACTTCATCTAAATAAGTGCCATTCAATAGACCTTTATGCAATGATGGGAATTTGCTAGATCATCTATGCTGTCCCAGATCATAGCCACTAGCCACATATAGTGACTGAGCTCTTCAAATGTAGCTAGTGTGGCTGTGAAACTAGATTTTCAATTGTATTTAAATGTAATTGTCAGAGGCATTTGAACCAGAGTGCCTCCATCTTAAACAGGGGCTGGGTAAAATAAGGCTGAGACCTGCTGGGCTGCATGCCCACTAAGTTAGGCATTCTTAGTCACAGGATGAGATAGGAGATAGACACAAGAATCACGTCATAAAGACCTTATTGATAAAACAGTATGCAGTAAAGAAGCTGACTAAATCCCATCAAAACCAAGATGGCGAAGAGAGTGAACTCTGGTCTTCTGCACTGCTCCTTATATGCTAATTATAAGGTATTAGCATACTAAGAGTCACAGGCACGAGCACCATGACAGTTTACAAATGCCATGGCAATGTCTGGTAGTTACCCTATATGGTCTAAAAAGGGGGAAGAAGCCTCAGCTCCTGGAATTGCCCACCCCTCTACCAGAAAATCCATGAATCATCTGGCCCTTTTTAGCACATAATCAAGAAAAAAACCATGAAAGTAGGCAACCAGCAGCCCTCAGGGCTGCTCTGCCTATGCAGTAGCCATTCTTTATCCCTTTACTTTCTTAATGAACTTGCTTTCACTTTACTCTATGGACTCACCCAGAATTCTTTCTTGCATGAGATCCAAGAACCGCCTTCCTTGGGGTCTGGATTGGAACTCCTTTTCTGGTAACATAATTACTTTACGTTTAAATTATCTAGATATGAGGCACATGGGGCTAGTGGCTACCGTATTGAACAGTACAGCTCTAGAAGATTGTGAACTATGTGATCCACTGGGGAGGGCTTAATTAAAGAAATCAGTCCATTTAGTTATAATACATGTGAAAGATCAAGTTTGAATAATATTGTACCCCACTCTTCTAGCAAAAAATTGTGTACCATGTTTAGTCTGCAAACAGACTTGAGAATGGAAATCAATGTACAGCAATGAAATGAACTGAAAAGGTAATTTCAAAGAAAAGATAAATGTTTAGCTTTAAAAACATCTATGTTAAAATGAAGAAAGAAGAAAAAAAAATGTTTAAAAGGTAGGGGAGCCAAGAATCCACAGTAAAACATCTCCTTTTCGGTCATTTAGCTGGAAAGCAGAAACAGAACAAAAAAAGAATTAAGAAAACCTATCGGTGTGTCAGGGGTCTCATTGTTTCACTGTGTGCAAGTATTTATGTGGGAAGTAATAGTGACTACAAAAACACTGATTTGAAAAGGTATGAGCCAGCAGTGACCATGGGCCAAAACATTAGTACCGCTGTAATCCCAGAAATCTCTGGAATTTGCAAATTCACTATTTACTTTGCTAACATGACAAGAGAGGTATTACAAATGATTTGCTTACTGTGGTCAGCATTCTGAAGTTATTGTTCTATTTTTTTTTTTTTTAAAGAAATATTGTAAGGATTTCTTTAAAAATCCTTATGTTACCAGAAAGAGGGTTCCAATCCAGACCCCAAGGTGAACCTGTTGGGCAGTTACAAAACATCCAAGACCTCTCTATATTGTAACTGTGCATGGCAAGTTATGAATGTAAATTCCTTGACAAGAAGATAACAATATATCCCCCAAGATGCAAATTAAATTATACATTCCTGAAATCTTTGTTTTGTATTATTTTAGAAAGTGTCTGCATCTGTCATTGCTATTTAGCACATATTTATCATGATATTTCAGTGGTGATTGTGAAATCGGCATTGCAAAATTATAACTGAGACAGTAAGAGAAATCTGACCTAACCAACTCCCTCTTTCTTCTGACCTCCAAGCTGTTCTTGTTTATTCCTGGGTGTAGGCAAAACTAATTTTGGGATAAACTTACTTTATAGTTTGAAACAAAGAGATAACAGCCCTTTCCCAAAATGAACCCCTTCTTGCCTGGGGATTAGGTTGTCTTTGTAGGACTAACAAATTAGCCACCAGATTAGAAATTATGGTTTAGGAGTCATGCGGCTGGAGGCTGCAAGATTCTAAATGTCCCAAATTCCTCCCAGAGATAACATCACTGTTGTAAAACCTAAGGTCAGTGCTTGAGATATTTTGCAGACCTTGCACCTAATGGATCAGCTGGCACCGCCCAGATTGATAAACTGACTCATCTGGTCTTGTGGCCCCACCTAGGAACTGACTTAGTGCAAGAGGACACTTTCAACTACCTGTGATTTCATCTTCAACCTTACCAATTAAACTCCCACTTCACTGGCACCCTACCTACCAAATTATCCTTAAAAACTCTGATACCTGAGTTCTCAGAGATCGATTTGAGTAATAATAATACTCTGGTCTCCCACACAGACAGCTCTGCATAAATAACTCTTTCTCTATTGGAATTCCCCTGTCTTGATAAATTGGCTCTGTCTAGGCAGCAAGCAAAGTGAACCTGTTGGGCAGTTACAATGGTGGGCTTTTTGTTTAGAAGATGACTTTCTTTCACATGCAATTCTTATAACTTATTTTTTATTGTGTAGAGATTATTTGGTGCCTTTAGAAATTTAAATACTGGTCTTTTTAAAAAAGATGAACATGTCAATATGCATTTCTGTCTCCAAAGGAGAAAAAAAGGAGCTTGTGCCAAGTTATACTTTATTACATATTGGTGATGTCTTATTGTTGTTTGAATCATTAATTATAAGAAATTCTCATTCATAAAAGTGCACTTGGCATATCCTAAAAACACACAAAATTGGTCTGCATTAGTTTGAAAACAATTCCACATGTACCTTGCTTCCTAAAGTATAAATAACATGGGGATAGCCATGATGTAGGATCAGAATTCCATCTTAACTTAGCCTATGGAATAAAATAAGTGACACATGATCAATATTAGATGCCATGGAGAAGGAACACCAGGGTTTTCCAAGCTGAGAGCAAGTTACCTGATTGTAGATTCCATTTAAACTTTACTTGTGTTCTAAAACCAATCTTTACTTTTCAATTTTTTTAACCAAAGTAACACATGAATATTAAAGGCAACTATCGTACTGTATTAAAATATAAATTGCTAGTATTTTGGTAAATGTATGTTAAGGAACATGGGTGTGCTGCAGCCATGTAGACACTGGGCAGCAGCCATAGGCCAGGGTAAACTGCCTTGATGATTCAGTGGGATTGGGACATGGCTGCACAGTCCCATGTCTTATGTGATCATAGCCATGTAGACACAACATAGAGAAGCTCCCCACCCAGCTCCCAGCCACTATTGTTTGTGTAGGATATAAATGTAACACTGACTCTGTGAGGGGCTGCTGAATAAAGCCATGTCTCATTTACCTACTGTCTCTTGAGTGTTCTTCCAGCTTCCTGCCTCATGTCCCACGTCTACCCACTCCCCTCAGCCCTCAGCTTGGGCTGGAACCGAACCCTGAACCTGGCACTTGGCATAGTCGGCATGATGAGGTTGAATGGGTTGTCAGTCCTCGGGACTCTCCGTTGGCTATGTGGCTGCATCATGGGCTGTGGTATCTGGTGGCAAAGGTGCTGCTTGAATGGGCCCCAGTGGAAACATGGGAGGCAGTAGATGGGTCTTCTGTGAGGGTGAGAGGGCACCGAAGCAGATGGAAGCTCACAGCACCAAGAAAGACCTCACCTTCGCGGTCAGAATCAGATGGGTGCTTCTGATTGCAATGCGTGAAGTACTTGCTCAGTCCCTGCAGGCACGGCACAGGTACAGGAGCTTCAGGTGCAAGCTGGGTGTCTGGGGGTTCAAATGCACAGCTTGGAGCAAAACCTGGGGGTGAAGGACCTCCAGTCACAAGCTGGGCACTTAAAGGCTCAGAGAAACAGCCTGGAGCAGGAGTTGGAAACAGCTGTCGGTGTGACCTTGAGCCTGTCTTCCAGGCCAGACACTCCTGCATGGCCTGATCCTGAGGAGGAGGAGGCTCTTCTGCTGTGGACTCGTCCTGTGATCCATTAGAAGATAGAACATGAGCAGCCAATGGGACCCCATGGGAGAGCCCAGGGACCCCCCCACAGTGGTGGAACACACCTCTTATTGTGCTTATACCCTCACTGAGTTGCAGGAGTCGGGTAAACAGTGTTGGCAGCACCCAGGGGAGGCCCTCCCAGCCTGGCTACTCCATCTTTGGGATGAGGGGACTGACAGCATTTCTTACTCTGCCTGGGTGATGGAGAGGCTGGTTTCTATCACATCTCACCCCTCCCTTCATCAGTGGCTGCAGCTGTGACAATGGTTGATGCAAGGGCAAGGTGACCACATGTTAATCAAGTGGCTGATGGCAGCCATATGAACTGTTTAGAATGATGTTGGCGAGAAACCAGAAATTGTGAGTAAATGGCAGTCATATACTGATTTGGTGCAGGTACTCTGGGAGATGGCTATGCAGCAGGCTATGTTTGATCTGAATACACGGGGGCCAGATAATGAACGTTTTACCTCCCACATGAGGGATCTTGCACTGGGCCCAGTGCCCCCAAGTGCTTTTGGCTCTCTGACTGCTGTTCTCACCCCGTATGCGGGGTGCCATATACATGAAGTGACTACTGCTATGGCAGCCCTGGAGGAGGCAGAAGGCCATCAGTGAGACGGGGGAATCCATGCCATAAAGAAAAGAAGGTGCCCCTTCTGTAGGTAACCACCCTATGAGATAAAAAGGAGCCCCAGTGGGTGACTCGCATGCAGATGTGGATTGATTTAATTACAGCTGGGGTTGCTCAGGAGAAAATTAACAGGCAACCCAATGGAACGCTGTTGGCTCTGTGGAGGCAATCGTCCCTGGAGCAGCAACTCCAGAGAATGTCCAAGATGGGGCAAAATACTGCTGTTCAATCCAGCCCAGCCCAGATGTTACAGCTCAAGGACTATTTGCAGGTGGGTGAAGAGACCTTCCTGTTTGATTAGGGAACTGGCAGAGGTGCCTGGCTTAGGGTGGGGGCGGGGAGTGGATGACTGGAGGCCTCATGTGGAACTGGCAACTGGTCCCCCACCGATGTACAGCAGGTCCTAGCATTGGTAGGTGCTGGTTGGCTCTGTGGAGGCAATCGTTCCTGGAGCAGCAATTTCAGAGAATGTCCAGGATGGGGCAAAATAGCAGTTTTGCTTATAGCAACACGGATAAGTTTCTGGGCAAAGCTGCATTCACTGATGGTTGGGGGGCCAGTCGGTGAAAGTGAAACCTGTGTCTCTGCATCTTGCTATTGGCCGCTTGGCTCCCCGCCTGTATACGGTGTATATTTCTCCTATACCTGAATATATTCTGGGGGTGGACATTTTGCATGGTCCGGACTTGCACACCATGGCTGGAGAATTCAGTCTCTGGGTTCATGTAGTAAAGCTGGTACTGTGTGGACATACACATCACCTGCTCCAAGTTCTGCCACAACCTTGACCAGTTACATCCACTCATCAATACCGTTTGCCAGTGAGGCATACAGAGATAACTGAGACTATTAAGAAATGAGAGGAGGTGCAAATAGTGCATGGCACCCATAGCCCCTAAATTCCCCCATAGGGCCAGTCAGAAAGCCTGACGGAACTTGGTGAATGACAGTGGATTACTGGGATCTGAATAAGGTAACACCCCTCTGCATGTGACTGTACCCTCCATCACGGATTTATGGACTGTTTGGCAGCAGAATTGGGACAGTATCACTTTGTAGCGGACTTAGCTAATGCATTCTTCTCCATAGACATTGCTCCAGAGAGCCAGGAACTGTTCACCTTCACGTGGGCAGGATGACAATGGACTTTCACAGTGTTGCTGCCGGGCTATGTGCGTAGCCCCACCATTTGTCACGGTCTTGTTGCCATGGACTTAGGTGCCTGGAAATGTCCAAAAGGGGTCTGCCTGTTTCATTACGTTGATGATTTTATGTTAACCTCTGATTGTCTTACAGGTTTAGAGGTAGCAATGCCCCTGTTGCCTGGGATTGGGCTGAGGAGGCTAAAAGAGCCCTTCTGGTAGCCAAGCAGGCTATTCAGTGCGCACAAGCCCTATGGATAGTTGACGAGGGGTGCCCATTTAAAGTGGATGTGCATGTGACCATAGATAGTTTTAGTTAGGGCCTATAGCAGTGCACGGAACACCTGAGTATGCCAGCAGGCTTTTGGTCCTACTGGGAGCTGAGCTCCGGTATTGACTGATAGGGAAGCAATTAGCTGCCATATGTGCTGCTCTTCAGGCCTGTGACAGTATGACAGGACAAGCTACAGTCATAGTGCGGACAACTTACCCAATAGCATCATGGGTGCATTCATGGGTAACAACCCCCCTGACTGGGACAGCACAGACATCCACGTTAGTGACGTGGGGTGCCTACTTAGAACAATGGAGTATGCTGAGTACAAGTCCCTTAGCAGCAGAGTTACAAGAAGTTTTAGGGCCTGTAGTCCTAATGCAAGATAAGGCCATGGGGCCTGAGGCAGCCCTAGACACCATTTAAAGAAGGGCACCTTCCAATTCCTGATGGGGCATGGTATACAGATGGGTCCAACCAGGGTGCTACTGTTGCCTAGACTGTTGTAGCAGTCCAGCCTAGCACTTACACCACATGGTTTGATACTGGGTGTGGACAAAGCAGCCAATGGGCTAAACTTAGAGCCGTGTGGATGGTGATTACTAAGGAGGAATCACCTATGGTACTTTGCACAGAAAGCTGGGCAGCCTATCGAAGTTTAACTTTGTGGTTGACTACTTGGAAATTACACAATTGGCATGTAGGCCATCAGCCCATTTGGAGCCGAAACATATGGCATGACCTCTGGGAAATAGGTCACCAGAAAGATGTAACTGTCTATCATGTGTCAGGTCATGTGCCTTTGGCCACCCCCAGTAATGATGAGGCAGATGCCTTAGCCAAGTTCCAATGGTTAGAGTCGGCACCTACCCAAGATGTAGCTTTGTGGCTACACAGGAAACTGAGACATGCAGGGAGTAAACTGATGCAACAGGCAGGTCAATAAGCCCTGGGGTCTGTCTTTGCCTTCGCAGGACATTTTGGAGGCCTGTGGGAAGCGTCCAGCATGTGCTCAGGCATACCCCAGACAGAGACAACTGCCCAGTATGACACAGCGAACGATGGTAGGGCAGACGCCCTTAACCACATGGCAAATAGATTACATTGAGCCACTGCCAAAATCGCAGGGCTACACATATGCACTGATAGCCATAGACACAGTCACTGACTTGTTGTTCACCTACCCTTGCAGGGTGGCCAACCAGCAGCAACACAGCATTCAAGCTTTGCAACACTTATGCGCCTTTTGTGGCCATCCTCTGGCTGTTGAAAGTGATAGGGGAACACATTTCACTGGACAGCAGGTACAACAGTGGGCACAGCAGATGGACATATGATGGGGGTTTCATGTTCTTTATAACCCACAAGTCGCTGGCATGATTGAGCGATATAACAGACTATTGAAGAACGGGTCACAGTTGCATGTTACTCCCCCTTCTCGGCAGGGATGGAGTTCCAGGTTGGACCTGGTGCTTCAGATTTTGAATGAGCAGCCACGGAAAGGTGACCCAGCCCCGGTGGAAGCTTTGTTACACTAGTCCTCCACCCCCATCCAGCTACAGATACATACCAACGATGAGCTCCTCCAATCAGGTATGGGGACAAACAGTAATCTATTGTTGCCTGCCCCAATGCCTCTGAAGGCAGGGGAACAGAAAACCTGGTGTTGGCCATGGACCCTCCAAAACCCTCATTGCCAAAGGTTGGCTATTTTGGCCCCCTGAGGGGAGGGCCTGCTGTATGACTTACATGTTACTCCTTCGGTATTTAATGTGTGGCCTCCATGATTGACTGTTCATAGAGGAACGGCCAGGGAAGGAACCCTCCTCTGGGAGACATATGTACTGTCTGTGTGGCCTATTATGAGCTCTCCTGTGACTTTGTAATGGGTACAAGACCCAAAAGAACCATAGGGAGCTGAGGATGTTTGGTATCACCCAGGGCAAAAGCCATTGGCAGCTGCATTGTTATCTAGAAATGAAAAGTTAGCCTGTATTTTGCCTGAGGGATGTGATTTGCCCTTGTTAGTACGTGTGCCTGCTTTGTCATTCCAGCTGTAGGTTGGTGTGCTCCAACAGCATCATGGATGGGGCCCACACCTACACCGAGGTGACCAATGTCTCCAACTGTTGCATCTGCATAACTCTTCCAGCAGCAGCTGCGAACACCTTGTTCTGGCACGTGCATCCAGCTTCTGGGCAGAAGTGGACATGGCTAGTGACTTGGGGTCCTGTAGACAATAGGCAGGATGCAACACAGTGGGCTTTGAACAGGGGGCGTCGCAGAACCCATGGCAAGCCTGCCCTCTGGCTGACTCATAGTGTCCATGATGGATGAGGTTGGCCAATGGGCAGATACCATGATTTATAGAGCAGCACGGGGGTAAAGTCACTGTCAGATGGTTGCCTGCTGAGGTTTGTGCAAACACAACACGTGTCACCACAACAAGGGTGTGGTGGAACAAGCAGATTTACCAAGGCTGGGGCCCCATGGATTTTGTGCCCCCTGGGAGTTTATGGGTCTGTGGGGACACAGAATGGCCATATCTGCCAGCCAGTTGGACTGGACGTTGTTCCTGGGGGTGACCCTATGTCCCTTTCACTGTGCTTCCCACGTTTCCTGGTCACCCACATAACTGGGAGGCACTGTGTTCCTGCTTTTTGCGAGTGCAGCTTGCCCCCTGGTTGTTTTATCCCTTGGCTATAACTATCCCTGGGGCAGGTGTCATTACTGTAGAAAAGCAGGCTGTAGCCTTTGTAGAGCATGCAGCTCGGGCCCTGAATTACACCCGAGTTGCTCTCCTTTCGTTCACTGAGGAAGTTGACCAGATCAGGAAGGTGGTGCTGCAAAACTGGATGGCCTTAGACATAGTCATAGCTGCCCAAGGTGATGCCTGTGCCCTTGTAGGGATACAATGTTGTACATTTACCCCTGACAACCACGGGAATATAATGACAGCTTTACAAGGGGGTGTCACAGGAGATTAAGGTGATTGAACACCTTACTGATGACCCCCTGCAAAGATGGTGGGTGTCTCTGGGCTCTGGCCTACGTTGGGCTCTTATGATCATAGGTAGCATAGCAGGAATATTAGTGGTGGGTTGTTGTTCTCTGTATTGTCGCTGTGACCTGTGGGTCCAAGGTGCTGCTATATGTGCACAGGTCCCCACCAAGAGGATCCGCTCGGCCTAGGGGGCAGGGTGTAAGGAACATGGCTGTGCTGCAGCCAAACAGGCACTGGGCAGCAGGCATAGGCCAGGGTAAACAGCCTGGATGATTCAGCGGGATCGGGGTGCAGGCGCACAGTCCCATGTCTTATGTAATCATAGCCATGTAGACACAACATACAGAACCTCCCCACCTGGCTCTCAGTCACTATTTTTTGTGTAGGGTATAAATGTAACACTGACCCTGTGAGGGGCTGCTGAATAAAGCCATGTCTCATTTACCTGCTGTCTCTCAAGTGTTCTTCCAGCTCCCTGCCTCACGTCCACCCATTCCCCTCAGCCCTCAGCTTGGCCTGGAACCTAACCCTGAACCTGACAATTTATTTTAAGAACTTTTTGTAATTTTAGGCTTATTTAAATAGCAATCATACAGTTTCAATATTGTTGTTTCACTTGGCATTAGGGGACTAGTATGCTTCCAATTGCTTTATAATCTTTAGAAACATTGTTTTTATTGACTATATACTTATCAACAAGATCCATTAAGACTGTTTGACTAATGCAAAGATTCAATGAATTGTTATCTAGTTTGTAGATTATTCATAACTCTTAACATTTGAAATTCGCCTGCTTTTTATAATCTTCAGTAGTATAGTTAAGACAAAGATTAATTTAAATCAGTAAAAGTTCCTCCTTATATATAATCTAGCTGATTCAGCTTATTTATTTATTTATTTTGAGACAGACAGAGTCTCATTCTGTCACTCAGGATGGAGTGTAGTGGTGTGATCTTGGCTCACTGCAACCTCTGCCTTCTGAGTTCAAGCAATTCTGCCTCGGCCTCCCGAGTAGCTGAGATTATAGGTGCACACCACCGCACCTCCTAATTTTTGTATTTTTAGTAGAGATGGGGTTTTTCCATATTGGCTAGGCTGGTCTCCAACACCTGACCTCAGGTAATCTGCCTGCCTCAGCCTCCCAAAGTGCTCCCAAAGGATTACAGGCGTGAGCCACCATGCCCGGTCTTCTAGCTCGCTCTTTTCTTTTCTTTTCTTTTCTTTCTTTCTTTTTCTTTCTTTCTGTCTCTCTTTTTCTTTCTCTCTCTCTCTGTCTCTTCTTTTTCTTTTGTTCTCTCTTTCTCTCTCTTTTTTTCTTTCTCTCTTTCTTTTTCTTTCTTTCTCTCTCTCCTTCCTCCCTCCCTCCCTTCCTGCCTTCCTCCCTTCCTTCTTTCCATCCTTCCTTCCTTCTCTCTCTCTCTCTTTTTTTTTTTTTTTAGAAAAATACAACTAACTTAGGAAACCATGCTTAAATTCTCAGACTCTTACTTATTGTAGAGTGTTCCCAGTTTACAGCTATAGCCAGAAGTCTTGAAGCAAATAGGAAGCACCTGAGAAAGTCAGAGGCCAGCAAGCCAAAGGTATTAAGCCATGGAGACAGAGGATGGAGAGCGTATCTCACCCTCCTGAAGAGTGAAGCAGTGCTCTGAAAGAGAAATAGGCCAGACGCGGTGGCTCACGCCTGTAATCCCAGCACTTTTGGAGACTGAGGCAGGCAGATCACAAGGTCAGGAGATCGAGACCATCCTGGTTAACACGGTGAAACCTCATCTCTACTAAAACTACACAAAATTAGCCAGGTGTGGTGGCGGGTGCCTGTAGTTCCAGCTACTTGGGAGGCTGAGGCAGGAGAATGGCATGAACCTGGGAGGTGGAGCTTGCAGTGAGCCGAGATCACACCACTGTACTCATGCCTGGGTGACGGACTGAGACTCCATCTCAAATAAATAAATGAATAAATAACAAGAAAAACAAGAAGCTGCTATTCTCAATGTTTCTGAGAGGATGTTGGCTTTTGCTGAGGCAACGGCCCAAGATAGCCACACATGTCCTGAATAATCTAAATGGGGTGAGCCTCAGTAGGCAAGGGAAAAATGAGGAGCCTATGGAAGATCAGAGAAACCAAGGATGGAAGTAATTGCTACACATAAGGGGAAGTCAACATAATATAATATTCTGAAGATGTCAAAGGAATAAATAGAGAGAAGCTTCCATCAGATTGGTAAGAAAACTGTCCTTAAAGGCTTATAAGAGAAGAATTTTTATTGAGTGTGAAAATAAAAAGTTCACATTAAGAAGGGAGAAAATAAATTAAAAATTAATAGAAGTAGTAGATATAGCCTACAAATTTTGTACTCTGAAATACAAAATGAATTAGAGAAATAAAATAGTAGCCTTAAAATAATAAAATAGTGATCTTTATCGATAAAGACTCTATGCATTCTACTGCTGCCATAACAAATTACCACAAACTTTGTGACTTAAAATAGGTCTGTAGGTCAGAAGTCTAACGTGCATTCCAATGCGCTAAAATTAAGGTGTAGGTAGAGCTGTATTCCTTTCTATAGGCTCTAGGAAGGATCAATTTCCTTGCCTTTTCCAGTTTCTAGAGGCCATGGCATTTCCTCGCTTGTGGCACCCTTCCTTTAGCTTCAGAGCTAGCAAAGGCACGTCAAGTCTCTTTAATGTGGTATTGCTCTGACCTTGCTTGTGTTGTCACGTCTTCTTCTCTGGGCCTCCCCTTCCATCTCCTTCTGTCACTTTTAAGGACCCTTGTGATTATGTTGGGCACACCTCGGCTGCTTGGATGATCCAGGATAAACTTCTCATCTCAAGGTTCTTAATTAAATCACATCTACAAAGTCTCTTCTGCTGTGCAAGGTAACACTGACAGGTTGTGGGATTGAGATGTGGACATCTTATGGAAGCCATTATTCTGTCTGTTTAACAATACCTACAGCAGTGTGTAAACTGAGGCAGAAGAATTTGGCAAAGACAAACAAACCGAATTGCTGAACAGGGGAAATTTAAGTATAGCAACAAGTGGCTTCAGCAGTCAAGAAGGATAAGTTAACTTGACTCAGAAGCAGTAGGTCATCTTTTCTGCCAATGGAAAGAAGGAAGGCAAAACATAGATGCTGAATTATTAAAATGGAAAGTAAAGGTACAAATTGAAGCTCGGAATGTCCCATCACTGAAGGAGCCAGTGTAGGGTGAAGAGGTGTGGGGTGGGAGGCTCCGGGTGGCAGGTAGTCTTCAATAGCATTTGGGGGCTTAGAGAATTTTTAAAAAGATCCATAAGGGGATGACTAATAACACTCAGCATCCTGATGATAATAGCATCAATGTGTAGTGGGTCAGATCTTCATGGTTCAAAATACTCCCTCAACGATGCTCAGCTCAAGGAGAAAATAGGAAAAGAGCACTCAGGAGAGATGGAGGGATGCGAACCGATTCGAAGTGCTTTGATGAGTGGCCTAAGTACCTTATAATATGCTGATAATTAGAGTACTGAAGTTTTACATACTGTTCTTCGTCAGGTCCTCACACATTAGGAGTTAAGAAAATTTAGCAGTTCAATTAGAGGATTGCAGCTCTATTTTATAATTATACTTTGTATATGCAGCTCTATTAGCTCCAGAGTTTTACAAATATATATCTGAATTTCTAAAAGGGCTCGATAATTTGAGAATATAAGAGTATTGACTGTGAATTCTCTCTTTGATGGAAGACATTCCTGTATTGGAATTCTGGCTATCACTAATTAGTCAGTCATGTAACTTAAAAAAAATTGCAACCTTAGTTTCCTTATGTGTAAAAGAGAGTTTATGATCAACTTATTGGGTAATTAGAATTAAAAGACATATAACATTACTGCTAGTACTTGCCATATAGGAGATATTTAATCAGCTATTTTATATTATTTTTATAGTATTATAAATGGGAAAAGTCTGAAAATCTTTAATATATTCTAGATAAATCTACTTGACCGAAATGTTGTTAACAAGTTCCAAGAACTGCTTTTTATTTTCATTTTTACATTTAATAAATGATACATTTGAGATATTTCCTTTGGGTTTCACAGTAAATTGGCAAAGTAATGATTTTACATTTGGTTCTTTTCTTAATGTCTGATGGCGGTAAAATAACTTCTAGATTATTTCAAATGCACTGAAAACATAAATAGCAATAGTTTGCCAGCTGCAAAATTGATGCTGAAGGTACTTAAATGGCACATAAAATGTTGAATGTCCATAATCACAAGCAGATTCAGTGCTGCCACTTGGCTGAAAACATGAGTTAATGTTTCAAAGTAAGTAGAACTGGAGTAGCATCTCTACTTTCAAGTAGTTTGTTGAATTGCAGTGCGGGAGCATTGAATAAGCACATATGTTAAATGACTTAAATCAGGGGAAGGCCCTTCTTGCATCTTCCTTATAACTCCAACCCACATTAATTTTAAGGATCATAGACCTATAAGGTGCTCCTCCAGCCTCTAGATGGCACTTTTACATTCTTGATCAGTGTATTAATGGCTTGTTTTTTCTGTAAATATACTTGTGGGTGACATAAAAACAGGTATACCATTTTTTTCAAGTGTATCGACAGTTGATAGGTGAAATACACGTACCTCAAATATATGGTAGATCTTGAAATTTCATTTAAAGTGAGTTTTTTATCCCAAGGACAAACATTTAGAATGAGAAAATTATTGAGTGTTAACACTTGCCATTCCGCTTTCCATGTAAAAGTTTCGATTCTCAGTCAACGAGAAACAAATGAAACAAATGAACAAAAAAAATTTCTATTTTCTTTGGTTAGAAAACTTCTATCAGCATCTTCCTGTTTATACACACTCAGTGGCACAGCAGAGTGCCACACTTGTCACCAAGCCTGCTGCATCAGGACTTGCAGCTTTCCTTTCATTTGGTTAATTAAATATTTGGATTACACATATGAGATGCTCCTATTAATTTTATTATTGGTATCCATACTGTGAACTTCATCTCTGCCTTTTCTCTGTTTCGGCTTTCAAATGCAACCAAGAATTAGAATCATAATAACATCTCAAAATCCTAAAAGGCTGCTATTCAGTGAAAAATAATGGGTAGAAATACTTTATACAGACCAGCTGGTAATTAGCTTTTGGTCCCTTCCACTACTCCCTTTTATTTTTCTCCCTCAAGTACAGGTACGACAAAGTGGAGGAAATTGGTTAGTACTGAAGCTGTATAGAAGGTGTTTGGGTCTGGGCGTGGTGGCTCATGCCTGCGGGGAGGCTGAGGCAGAAGAGTCAAACCATCATCAGAACCAGCAACGAAGTAGAACCTATTTCTAAAAGTTCCGTTAGTTAGGTACTGATGCAGGAGCTGGGGTGGGGAGGATTGCTTGGGCTGGGGCAGGCTGCGGTGAGCCATGGTGCACTGTTGTGGCAGGGAGTGGGGGTGGGGAGAGGGGGAGGGAAGGAAGGAAGGAAGGGGAAGGGGAGGGAGGGAGGGAAGAAGGAAGAAGGAAGGAAGGAAAGAAAAAGGAAGGAAGGAAGGAAGGAAGGAAGGAAAGGAAGGAAGGAAGGAAGGAAGAGAGAAAGAGAAAGAAAAAAAAAGAAAGGAGAAAATTATCTAGGGCCACTTTAGCGCCTACAGCTATATGTAAAGAGGCCTCTTTGGTTATCTTCGCGTTTTCCTCTGGGTCCTATCATATCTCACTGCCCCTGGGACAAGAGAAGACATTCAGTCTCTTTTCTCTGCCATTATCTTTAGCTCCTGTTCTTGTATTAGCTCTTGGTCTATTACTTTCTCCAATCTTTTCTTATCCTAAACAACAACAAAAACAAGCTCTTCCCAAACCCCATCTTTGTTTTCATAATGTTTTTTATTCTCCTTTCTAACAAAATCATTGTTCTTGAAAAATAAAATACCCTTTCTGTCTCTCCAAATCTTTCCCTTTTCCATTTAATTTTTCCGGCTTGTGAGGGATGGAGTGTTAGAAGGAAACAAAGCCTTGTTTTGACGCAGCCATTTGCCCATGATGATCTTGGCTGGGCGTTTCGGCTGCGGGAGGGGTGCTGATTTTGAAGGTATGCGATTTGGTTGTCGTGAGGGGTCGCAATGTTTGTCGGTGGCATGCAGTGACATGAATTCTCCTCAAAAGAGTCCTTTCACTGAACGGCTCCCAATTGGCAAACTCTAATGCTACTTTTCAGGCTTATCTTAGCTGAGTTCCCTGAAGCCTTTGAATTTGTTGACCATGTTTGCTCTCTTTCTCTCTCTGTTTTTTTTTTTTTTTTTTTTTTTTTTTTTGACAGAGTCTCACTCTGTTGCCCAGGCAGGAGTGCAGTGGCGGGATCTTGGGTCACTGCAACTTCCGCCTCCCGGGTTCAACCGCCGATTCTCCTGTCTCAGCTTCCAGAGAAGCTGGGTCTGCAGGTTCGTGCCACTACACCCGGCTAATTTTTGTATTTTTGGTAGAGACAGGGTTTGACCATGTTGGCCAGGCTGGGATCATTATTTCTTTCAATATTTTTCCTCTATTTCTTTTATTGCTGTTCTTCCAGCCACTCTTTGTCTCTCTGTGCTGTTTTTGAAAGGTCTTGTGTAGACCTAAATTTTCAGCACATACTGATGAGTCTCAAATACATCTCTCCAGGCCACATCAGTTTCCTGGGTCTTTGACAACTGTTTCTGTTTTCCGAAATTTGTGACTTGGAAATGCATCCAAGTTCTGCTCAAATTTTAAATTCTTTGGCTTAAATATTTAAATTATTTACCTGCCCGTCCTTTCTACTAATCTATTAACTCTACTGAAGCATAAACCAGGTTATATATTTTTTTCTAGTATTTCTAGTACTTTCACTGTGCTGAGTGAAAGATCAGATATTAGAAACTAATATATTTCATAGTTCCTTTGTCTGCGAATCCCCTTGTCAGTGTATGTAAGCTTTTTATGGAATGATCAAATTAACACAAAAGTTTTTAATAGAATTCTTAATTAACAGGGAAGTAACGTAAGAATATTTTATGTGGTAAATGAGGAAGAAACATTTATGTCCATTTTCTGGACATATTCATGAGTTAAAACTGTTAAAAATATTTTCCTGCTCTCCCAAAATGTGAGAAATTACTTACTCTAGGATAACAAGAAATAGTATTAGCTTCTCCAGTTAAATATCTATAAGCTTCTTAAGGAGGAAGGGAGGCAAGCTGAATAGAAACAATCATGTTCTGTCTGATACAGGGGTCAGCAAGTTTCAGCTGTGCTGGCAAGACAAATGTGGCCTGAGTCTTGTTTTCATATGGCTAACAAGCTAAGCATGGATTTTACCTTTTTAAAGAGTTGTTGAGAAAAGAAGGAGGAGGAGGAAAAGAAGGAAGATGAAGAAGATGAGCAGCATCACTGATAGAATCCACAGGTGTTCTATACAGTTAAACGTGTGCTCTCTGGTTCTTTACTGAAAAAGTTTGTCAACCTTGCATATAACGATTTTTTTCCCTTAAGAGTCAGATGCTAAGGGAAAGAACAGATTCTCTGGGTTGGCTAAGATTAGCCATTCAAATTAGAGTTGCAATAAATTTATTTCATTTATAACCCAAACCAAAATGATGAACTGAAGATGAATACATATCTGTTCATTAGTTCCATAAAGTAATTACGTTTATAACCTTTCCTATTAGATATCTGGTATAACCAAGATACCTTTGTCTTTCTTATACCAAACAAAAGTCACATAGGCATTATTTAATAGATACTGGGGAAATATTCAAGGCCCTCTGTTTTTTAATGGTGTCTGCAGGTATGCAATTTATTTGATTAATTGAAAACATCAGGTAGTACCTGGTCAAGCAGACAAATAAAAAATTCACTATGAAATCTATTTCAAGTTTTTACCAGCCATTCAGTGATTCAATTTGTTATTAATTTTGACATTCACAGAATATGTTTGCTATAAATAAAAAGATTAATTATTTTAACTAACTAGAGATTAGGATAGAGTCAAGATTCTTCTGATGTCCTAAGGAATGTAGAAGCACACATAATGCACCTAATACTATGTTGTAGCATTGAGTGCGGACTTCATCCACAGCTAGAGCACCTGGGAGAGGATGTGGGGCAGAGTTACTTTTAACAGCCTCCTCTGTTGCCTAAAGTCATTTGACACTCAGAGAATTACTCAGTTATCCCCATGACTGCATTTTTTTTTGCTGTGCCCAGATTTGTATTTTCCCTCTGTGTACTTAGGCTAACTGATGAAATACCAGTTGAAGTCTATGGCAGGAGAGGAGGCCAAAGAGGCATGTTATAACAGACTCAGTATCTTTGGCTTCTCCCCTTCCTTTTCTAGGCTTCTCCAATCCAATTTGTCCCTAACGTTATCAGGGCTATATGGTCTCAGGAGTAACATTCTAGACTGAAGACTTGCATTTGATGACAATGTACAGGGTTTTCAGAAAGAGGTGAAAGAGATAAACCATTCTTTATTTTCCCCTTCTGCTTGGGGACCATCTGTAGCTGACATCTGGGCCTTGTGATTTGCTTGGGTTCAGATTTACACATGAAAATCTACAATGACTGACAAATTGAATGAACCTAAATGTAAACAGTGCACCAAAAACTAGCATTCACTTTTAGAATTACAGCAAGGACACCAAAAATTGAAGTTTAAAACTAAATTAAAGATAGATGTAGAATTCAGGTTGGGAATAGTCAGTGCAGGTAAATCCATGTAAGTGTAAATGCAGCTCACTGGATTTAAATAATGATGAGTTGAACCTGTTTGATGCAAATTTGTTAAATAGGAAGTACACAAAAAGATTCACTGTGGATTATGAAAAAGAAACTGAGAAATATCATTTGAGGGCATTATTATTTTATCAAGAGTGAGAGAAGAGAGTAGATTTTGAGTTTAAATATGATGTGTCAGCTTTATCAAATTTTAGAAGAAAAAGAAATATCACTACCTTCTAGATTACGGCAGAAATTTGTGGAATAGGTTTATTTACCTAGATCAGAAATAAGCACTTAATCATGTTAAAGGATTATATAAGATATTTAAAATAATACAACATCCCATCACAAACTGCATTGCAACTGGCTACCTGAGAACCCTTTGGAAAAGATAATTTACACTTAGTCAACCATGTACAAAATAAAAGTTAAAATTTATTTTCTTGTTGAAATCAAATGTAGTCTGAGTGACTATAAGTTTGATCTTTCTGCGTGGTAAAAATCCTTAGCACTCTGAGTGTGAAATAAAGTAATATATAAAGCTTTAGTAAACAAGATTTCTTTCCAAGGTTGATGAGAAGGTTACAGAAACCCTAAAAGGGCTTTGAAAATCACTGACTCAAATAGAAAATTCATGAAAACTGAGACCAGACCAAATTAAATAGGCCCAACTCAACTCAGCATTATAAAAGATTTTCCAAAATACTCCTCAAGTGAAATACACAGGCAGCAACTTTGTTTGTATACAAAATCACTCAGGTGCCTTTGGAAATCAGTTGCTGTGAAGTGCAAAGCAAAATCTCCCAATTCATACATGTATTATTTTAAAAATATGGATAGGATGGCCAAGTGGGGCAAAGAGTAATAAAAAAAATCTACAGTTACAAAAAAATGAATGAGGCTCCTCAATTATTTTAATCATTGGAGATTATTAATTTATATGTCTCTAAATATTGATAGTCATAGAAAATCTCATTAATTTCCCTTACTGAAAATATGTATACCTTATATAATACATTCTCTATCAGAATAATTGAAATTTGTCATCTTTTCTACACTGGAGCTGTTTTTTGGGGGAAAAAAAAAATCCGAGACTTGGCAGAGGTGGGGAATAATGGTGGTGATGGGTGAAAATATAGGAAGGGCATGAAAGGAAATATTTATGATGAGGCTCTCATTACGTAATCACCAAATCAGAGAAAATTAGTGCTGAAAATGTTCCAAGAAATGTTAGCTCGTCTAGATTTTGTCTTTCGACAAACTTAGTTGACAAAACCACCCTATATTTCTTTTAAAGGCTAGCAAATAAAAAGATTTTCCAAGTTTACAGTTCAGAGCTTAACAGATTCCTCTGTCAGCAGCTCCTTCCAGATATCTAACTTAAATCCCATAAGCTTTAATGCAAGCTCATTTGTTCCAGTTTGAACATAGAGAAAATAACTTTTTATAATGACTTTTAATAAAAAAAAAAGTAGTACAATTTCGAGGAAGAACAAATGGCAAGTAATGTTCACAAACTGGAACTATCCCTCTCTTAATCTATAGAAGTTTTTTGCTGTTTGATTGTTAACCCTTTTTGTAAATGTACCACTAAATTATGGACCTCCACCATATTTTTTAAAAGGACAGAATTTTAAAGGCTGCAGTAAAGATTTTTGAGGGTGGTAGCATCATGGAAAAGAGAACAAATATACTTGTTTCAGCATAGTATGGCTATCAAGATGATCTTCTTAAATGAATTATGAATGAGGCCATTTGAGAGTCACTTGCTGGACTGTTAGCTATTGCCATCTTCCTTCCTTTCTTCCTTTCTCCATCTTTTTCCTGCTGAGACACTATCATTTTGTTTCAGTTCCCAACTATTTTCTGAACTAAGTCTTTAAGAGAAAAAAAAAAAAGGAATAAAGTAGCATATTTATCATGCTATTTATGATTGCATGCATGGGAGAAATGATTTTAATTCTGCTTGCATTACTTGAATTTTATGAGATGAGAACTTAGATTCAACCCTAAAGGCTGCAGTACTTTGCAGAAATTTAGCATTTATTGTTTATTGTGTTTATTTGTTTAGTTATTTGTGTGAAGTTTCAAACAGCTTAATTTTATCTTTTGCATTTGAAAACTTAAGGTCATTAAAATATCAGGGATAGAATTTTAAACAGGAAGTAAGAGATTTACAAATCTTCTTATCTTTTGAGACTGATTAGGTTGATTTCTTGTGATGTAAACAACTATGCTACAACTTTCTTGCAGTAGGTTAGAATTTGAGCTGTTTTCTCATGAAATTACATTTTAGAGAAGGCTGGACATAAAATTCCCCTAAGAGGATTAAAATAGTTATCTACTTATTTGATTATTTTAATTCTTTTAGGATTCTTATATTGGCTTTTAAAAGAAAAAAACAGTAATGTAAACTTCAGAGCAGTTTGAGAAAATAAGTCTATTCTGTTTTAAGTTTACCATGGTTTTCACACTTAGAAAAATCATATTCTATTTTATACTCAGAATTATATTCTATTAGTTTTCAATTTGAAAAGAACTATACATAAATTAAAAAATAAAGATACCTTGGTGTCTATTTTGAAGAAACATGAGCTGAAGGGGATTTTAACATGTTTTCTTGTATTTGAGAGCATGCTAGATCAGTACTGATAAGCCGCTGTCATTGAATTCTTGATAAAGAAGGGCAAATACTTATTGACTGCTCTAAAGTTATAGAAGGCAGTATCTTTAAAGACTTTTTGATATAGGATGGGAAATACTGATATTTGTCTCCACAGAAATTTATGCTACTAGGAAACTTAAAGAAAACCATTTTTATTATAGAAGAAAATCATGTTCATTATCGGATAACCATAAGCGATTTGTGGAGCCATCACTTGCCCCCATTCATTAGGCCTGACTATTGAGATTTACTCAAACATGCCATGTGCTTTATTCCCCTTTCATTGTCCCTCACCACAAGTTGAGTCCTTCCCAATCTACACGATTTAAGTATTTTTAAGTCCACTGAGTTCATATACAATTGTGGACATAGTTTGAATATTTTCCCAAAGAGGCTACTCCATTTTCTTATAAATCAAGGGTGTAGCTAAATACTTTGAGGCGGAGGAGGTGGATTTATCTAATCCCACTGTCTCAAATTCCTATCTAGTCGTTGCATCAAACTGTGCACCAATATCGAGTTCCACTCTACTTCACACACGTGGGAAGATGATAATCACAGGTGACTTGACGTGCCTAATAAACTATAAATGGAAAATGTGATATATCACTTCTAGGGTGGAAACATTTTAGAAGTGGCAAGTAGAAGTCCAAGCTTCTTCCCTCCTGGATTGACCTCGCTGTGGAACCAGATGGTTTTAAAACATCCTAGAAACATTAATAGGAGACTGTACAGATGTTCTGTGGCTAAATGCCTGGCACCATTTTTATTCTAGTCTTCGTCCAACCTGCTAATTACCAGGATTGTTCAATTTTTTTCCTAGTAGGGTAAGAGCGTCCGTTTGAGGTTTGGACTTATAAATACTGATTTTAGAATTTTTGTTTTTCCTCATTTATGGTTTTAGCTTCTTACCTCTGTGTTACCCTTAATAGTAAGTATTTTCAGTAGGTGAATTCACCATAAACCTTAGGGGGACTGCTTTGAGCTCTTTGGCTTAAGTGGCAGGAAATATTTGATTCAGTTTCCTGACAAACTGGATGAGATTTCTCATATAATGAGCATTCACACTGCCAATGAACATGCCATATGTTTAGACACATGGTTTTACTTTTATGATCTTTAAAACTTAATTTATTTTATGTAGCCCGTGGCTGAGATAATCATTTATAGGTTTCTAAGTACCAGGATTGGTGTCAGGTTTGAAAGTGCTCTGCTTTGGGCGGGAATGGAAGTATTGCTTCACTGTAAGGCATACATTCAGAGAAGCGTATATATTATTATCAATAGGGAACTTCTCAGCAAGTTCATTTTTTATTAGTACTGGTGGTGGTATAAAATATTCTATAGGATAGATGTAAGGGAAATGTTACCCACATATTGACTTAGAAAGGCAGCCTTATAGATTATATTATAGACAGCCATCCTGTGCATTATTACTCCATGCCACTTTTAAAAGGCATATTGTATTGAGTTTAAAAAAGATTATTTTACCCTTATTTTAAGCTTGCTCATTTCTGTATCAGAGTATTACCAGGACAAATCAATAAATGATAGAAGCTAGGAAAAATAATGATTAAAATAAATTAGAATTAGAAGTAGTATTCACCTCTATTGGTGACTCCTTTTTTGTTGTTGTTGTTGTTGTTGTTGTTGTTGAGATAAGGTCTCCCCTTGTTGCCCAGACTGCAGTGCAGTGTCATGATCTTGGCTTACTTCAACCTTCACCTCCTGGGCTCTAGCAATGCTCCCACCTCAGCCTCCTGAGTAGCTGGGACTAGAGGTATGTGCCACCACACCCAGCTAGTTTTTGTATTCTTTGTAAAGATGGTGTGCCACCATGTTGCCCAGGCTGGACTATTTTTTTAAACAAAGAAATAAAGCATTAAAACTTTTCATGTTTATAATGTCTGAAATTATAACATATTAAATGTATATTAGTTTGACTAATTTTTTATCTAATATACATTTATAATCAACAGTAAGATAATTTTTAATACTTTGACAAAATTTTTTAAAGGTCATGGAATTATCATAATTTTTTCAATTAATTATCATTTTTCTTTTTGCATTTTTTAAAATAAGAAGTTTTTATATGTAATGCTTTATGAATTTTCCTGTCATCCTTGCACAGGAGCCATGCTAATCTTCTCAGTATCCTTCCAATTTTGGTATATCTGCTGCCAAACAAACGAAGCAGTGTTTTCCTTTTTTTGGAAAACAGCTTTATTGAGGTATCATTGATATACAATGGACTGCACACGTCTAAAATGTACAATTCTGAGTTTCAACATAGGCAAGCACCTGTGATACCATCATTCCAATCAAGGTAATAGGCATATTCAACATCTACCAAAGTTTCTCTGTGACCCTTTGTTTGTATGTTTGGCTTTTCTTTGATAAGAACACTTCACTTGAGATCTACCGGCTTGACAAAATTTGTGGTGCATGATTCTGTATTGTTAACTGTAGGCATTATGTTGTACAGCAGATCTTTACAAGATATTTATCTAGTACAACTGAAACATTATACCCATCGAACAATTTCCCTTTTCCTTCACGTCTCAGGCCCTGGAAACCACCATTATGCTCTATGCTAGATTGACTATTGTAGATTCTTTATGTAAGTGGAAAAATGTAGTGTCTGTCCTTTGGTGGCTGGCTTATTTCATTTGGCATAATGTCCTGCAGGTTTCTGACTGCTTTGTTGGCTTAAAGATAACGTAAAACTCTACTTGGGTGACATGACAATGAAGTTTCTTTTCTTTGAATGTCATATGCACTGAAACAATTCTTAATCCCAAAAGTTGAGGACAAGCGTAAATCCCATTATCGTAGTTTTTATTCCCAAAGGAATAGATAGATAGAGACGCTACCATTGTTAGCCAATGTGTTGGAGATGAAACACTGAACAATACATAGGCTTTCCTTCAAGACTTTAATGGATATTTAATTTGACAAGGACCACCAGATGGCCAAAATATTTTAGTGAGGTTAGTGAAGCATCATGCAAAAAATAAAATTAAAATGTGGCCTTATAACGCTTAATGTTTGTTGCATGTATCAGGGTGCTTCAAAAATTTATCTAGAACAAATTATTTTTGGATAATATGATTAGAGATTTTAAACCTGGCATTAAAACTAGAAGTTGAGAGTATGGAATTTTACATTTCTAATTATACCGTGAAGACTTTTACTCTTTATAGTTTACAAAACAAGATAAAGAGGTATACATTTTCATAAATTCAACAGCAATTTCCAATGGATCCCATTAATGTCCTCATTCTGATCTTAAAATACTTGGTTGACTAAAGCATCCAAGTAAAACTCATTCTATCCCTACAAGACTGAAAAATAATTTTGCAGATCATCATTAATTGTCTTATATTTATTAACTCAATAGTCATGGTCTGATTGACCATACAAGAGTATAGTTATTTCAAAAAGCATGTCCTTCAAAAGGGTAGCCTTCTGCTCCAAATAAAGTACAGAGCAATTGATTGGATATCCCCAACAGATGATTCTACTTGCATAATACTAGTCTAATCTTAAATATTCACATTAATATTTATCCAAGTAGTAGGCAGGCTTTAGTGACAACTTTTACTCTCATTGCATTCCTTATCACCTCATGGGAACATCTACCAGAAAATGAAATCTTTTTTTTTTTTTTTTAAACCTTTACCTCTGCAGCCAACACTTAGTTGTAGGTTGGCTGCCATTATAGTTGTAGACTTAATTGCCTCTCATGGTAAGTTGTACTTCAGGGGTAATGCAATAGTTAGAGTTCAAGGAACCAGTCCTCTGATATCCTATAAAATAGTTAAGTTTTCAAAGGGGTAAAAAATATGTTCTGTTTTCCCTTCTTAAAATTGTGTTTCTTTGTGATCTGACACACTTTTTGATCAGTGGGCACATAAATGTCTATTATAACTTTATCAGATTTAATTTTATTTGTTCAGAAGTAGTCTACCCTGCTTCTTCTTCTTCTTTTTTTTTCAGGAAAAACACACACCTGATTTTAAAACAGAGCCAATTATCTTTGATAGACTGTCCCCTGCTTTTAACAGGTTTGTAAAATACAAAGTTGTAAAATAAATTGCCTCCTTTGGTTATTCTGGTTTTCTTTCATAAGCAGTTTATCTAAAGTGATTTTGCTCAAAAGCAGGCATTCTATGGATGTACTACTGAGAGTTTATTTTGCCTGAGGCAGTTCTGTTTATAATTACCTCATTTTTTAAAAAGCTTTCTTTATGTTTATGGAGTAGAATCTTGGACATTTGACCTCCAATTTTCCTATGAATTGGGCTGTATTTAATTTACATTTCTGTAAGGGACACTTGTCATTACTACAACAGAATAAGGATGGGACGGCCTTATATTTATGTAGCTATCTCTATTAGACACCCTAGTTTCTACCAACTAATTTTACTTCACAATTTTGTTTGGTTAAAAAAAAATTATGCTCATATGGTCACACAGAATACTTCCCCACTAGGTTTCTTTGCCAAGAGTAAAATGGAATTCTGACACTCATATTTCACAATATAATTTGAAGGAAGGAATATTCAAGGAGGATTGCTTAAGGTCAAGCACTCCCTCTCCTCTTTACAGAAAATATAAATTATGTTCCTAGAAGAAGCCAAAGCAGCAGAAAGCAGGTCATCTAGATCATTAGCACCCCTTGCAAAATTGCTTCTTCTGAATTGCTTTTCTGAATTGGGCCCTGGTATGATGCCATCATCCTATATTGAGAATTGAAGCTGTCATTATATTTACTATTTGGCTATTGTGGAGAATACTTTTATTGCATCATACAGTGGTCATATAATGTCAGGAGCCTTGAAAGAAATTGTCATCTGATCTGACCACCAAGATGAATTGTTCATATTCTGAGCAATTGCTTTATTTTATCTATTTAAAATTGTGAATTGCTTAACTGATAATTATATCACCTGAGAAAGGATTGATTGTTTTTCTCCCCAAATTTTTGTTACGTACTATGAGCAAAGTTCAATGAGGAGCTCTGTGGTTTTTCAGTGGGAATAATCTTGTTAATAATAGCTACTTCTTATTAATTCCTTCCTATGTGGCAGCAATGTTCTAAGCAAGTGCTATGGTCTGAATGTCTCCCCAGATTCATGTGTTGAAACTTAATCACCAATGTGATAGTGAAACAGGAGAGTTCCCTGATCCCCCTCACTGGATGTGACATGGGTGTGGCTCATCTGTTCAGTTGCTGCTGATGCTCAAACCCATTATGGGAGGGGGAACATGCAGATGAACAGGTGCAGGAGCTGGGGCGAGCACCCCTGGGCTCCGTCCCCACAGGAGCGACCAGTGGTAGGAGCCTACAACTCGCAGAGCCCTAGTGGGCGTGTGTTACAGTGTGCTCTTTTAGCCTTGATGTGCGTGGATGACTTAAGTCTTAACCACCTCAGTGGACCCTCTCCTTTCTGCAAGGGCAGGGGGCCAATGTGACAGCTGTCTGTATCCCCAGCTCTTGTCCAGCATCCTGGAATAATTAGGTCACACAGGAACTTGAAGGATGGTGAATGCAGGGGTTTTATTGGGTGGTGAGTTAGCTCTCAGTGAGAGGGATGGGGAGAGCTGGAAAAGGGATGGAGTGGCAAGATGATCTTCCCCTGGAGTTTGGCCATCCAGCGGCTGATTTGCCAGTGGTCCCCAGCTGAACTGCCCCTGACATTCCTACTTTTCTCTCCTTTTCTGCCTCTCTTCCGCTCTTCTACTCACCTGGAGCTGGGGGTTTGGGGTTTATATGGGTATAGGATTGGTGGGCATGGTGGGCCAAAAGGCAACTTTCTGGGTGTGAAAACAGGAATGCCTGTTCCCATATAGGGCTGTGGGTATCCATGCTTGAGGGTGGGGCCTTTGCTGGGGAACTGCCTTCTTCTACCCAGTATTTACTTGTCTCCTGTCCATATCAATAGTATTAAAAAGTGAGGTCTTTAGGATGTGATTAAGTCATGAGGGAGGAGCCCTCTTGAATAGGATTAGTGACCTTGTAAAAGACTTTGAGGAGATGAGTTCACCCCTTTCTTCCCTTCTCTCATGTGAGGGCATATTATTGGTTCTCTCTAGAGGATGCAGCAGCAATGCACTTTCTTGGAAGGGCCACCCCGAGCTTCAATTCCCTGCATCCCTCTGCAGTGCTCATTGGTCACCTCAGCTGTGGCTCAGCTGGGCTCAGGTATGGCTTAGGCCTCCACTCCAGAGAGGATTCTGGAAAACCTTGGCGTATTCTGCTAACTCTACAGGGATACAGAGTGTACAAGCTGTGGAAGCATGGTTATATCCACCCAGATTCCAAATGATGTCCCAGATAGCCTCCAGGTCCAGGCATAGAGCTGCCATAGGACAGGCCACCTCAGAGAGCCTCTACTAGGACAGTACTTAGTGAAGCCATGGGGACAGGGCAACTTCCAGGACCCTAGACCTGTAGAGCCACCAGTGTGTAGTGTAAAACCAGCCCAGGACAGCCACAGGCACTCGACTCCAACTCCTGAAGAGTGGCTGTGAGCTGTACCCACAGTAAAGCTGTGAAAGTGGGGCCTCCCAAAGTGCTGGAGGCCCAACCCATGCCCCAGTGTGTATGAAAAGCCAGATATGGAAGATTATTCTCACGCTTAAAGATTTGAGGTTGTTCGACTTGTGTCTTGGACTTCCTTGGGACCTGTTACCTCTTTTCTCTTGTCTATTTTTCCCTTCCTGTAATGAGAATGTCTATCCTATGCCTGTCCCACAATTGTATTTTCAAATTACATAATTTGTTTGATTTCACAAGCTCACAGCAGGAGGAGAACTCATCTCAGGATGAAGTATACCTTGAATCTCACCCATATTGGATTTAGATGAGACTCAGATCTGTAGATTTTGAGTTGATGCTGGAACAAGTTAAGACTTTGGGGGCTATTGGGATGGCTTGAATGTATTTTGAATGTGAGAAGAACATGCATTTTGAGGGCCAGGGATGAAATGCTATCATTTGACCGTCTTCCAAAATTCATGGCTTGAAACTTAATCCCCAATGTGATAGTATTAAGAGGTGGGGTCTTTAGGAGTCGATGAGGTCATGATTGCTGTACCCTCATGGATGGGATTAGTCACTTGTAAAAGGTCTGGAGAGAATGAGATAGGTCCCTTTTCACCCTGTTGTCCTTTCTGCTATGTGAAGACATAGCTTTCTCTCCTCTGCAGTATACAGCTACAATACGTCACCTTGGAAGTAGAGAACAGCCCTTACCAGGCATTGAACATGCCATAGCTTGACCTTGGACTTCCCAGCCTACAGAACTATGAGAAATAAATTTCTATTGTTGATTAATTACCAAATATGTAGTATTTTCTTATAAAAGCCTAAACTGACTAAATCAGCTGGTTAATGTATTAACTCTTTACTTTTATTAGCTCCATTTTACAGATGAGAAAGCTGAGATACTGGGAGACTCTAAGATACTTAAAAAACTTGTCCAAAGACAGACAGTAAGTCTAAGAGTTATTCAAGCTCACACAATCTAGTTTGATCACAACATAATACTGTCCACAATTAAAAGACATTTATTTGGTATCCTATTCATCTCCTCATTTCGTCTTATCTCATCTCACCTATAAAGTTTGGAGCTATGCACAGAGGCTTTATAAATCAATTATTAAATGCTGTTTTCCAGTTTGGATCACATAGTAGGGAATCAATAAATATCAATGTACTTACCTAGAGACCGTTAAGGCTCAGTGCAGAAGGTATATATATGGATCCTACATCTAAGGGTTTATTAAGTTGGGCCGGGCATGGTAGCTCAGGCCTGTAATCCCAGCACTTTGGGAGGCCGAGGTGGGCGGATCACTTGAGGTCAGGAGTCTGAGATCAGCCTGGCCAACATGGTGAAACCCTGTCTCTCTATAAATACAAAAATTAGCTTGGCGTGGTGGCAGGCACCTATAATTCCAGCTACTTGAGAGATTGAGGCAGGAGAATCGTTTGAACCCGGGAAGCCGAGGTTGTAGTGAGCCGAGATCGCGCCATTGCACTCCAACCTGGGCGACAGAGCGAGACTCCGTTTCAAAAAAAAAAAAAAAAAAGAAAACCAAGTATAATATAACCATAGGTTAAATTGAGGCAGAGGATAGGTTAGATTCTATTGACTGATTTAGGAAAAGAAAATAAATGGAAAACAACAGCTATCAAAATCTATTCTTCAACGGGATGTCCCTTGATTGACACGTTATTTGTGAAAAAATTTCTTCTATATTTGAGAAAGAAAACGAATAGTACTTTACTCATAATAAGTGCTTGAAGTGTTTTAGTCAACTAAAGAAAAGAGGACCAGAAGTACAGAGATGGATTTTTCTTGTAAAAGATATATCCTTGCTACAGTAAAGTTTATTTTGACCTTTCAGATAGTTTAGTCTTGAATGTATTCATTATATTTCTCAGAAAATGTTACAATATATACTATAGGACTTTGGTTATTTGGCAGTTATACACATTGTACAGCTCTATCACCCATCATAGATATTGTGATGAATTTAATTTTTCAGGAACAAATGCAAAAAGTTATTGTTTTATTTTCCCCACTCTCAGAGTTTAAAAATATTGAGTTTGAGGCTAAGATAACTGCAGAAATTTGATATATGAACTTATACAAATTTCAAGCTTGTATTTCTATGAAAAATGAAAGATCACTAGTAGCAAAAGACCAGCAGCTGATAGTGCTCAACCAAAATGTATCAGAAGTTGAGTACTCCCACATTAGGACTTTTCAGAGGAAGCGTTTGACTCATTTAAATACGTTCAAAGCTGAGAGATGGCTGAGCTCTTATGCGATCCAGATTTTTATTCAGTGTGTTTCTGTAAGAAGTCTTTCCCAGACAATATGGAACACTCAGAGTGGGAAGGAGTTTTGCTCCCTGGAATCATTTCCAAAAGGTAATTTCAGAAGGACATATGAAACCATTATTCTCCCACAGAGTTCATACTTATGAATCTCAGAACTTAGAGAATCAATGATAGGCTTTCTTTTAGTTCTCTGCACTTAGTACATAAAAAATTATTTCTGGGCCGGGCGCGGTGGCTCAAGCCTGTAATCCCAGCACTTTGGGAGGCCGAGACGGGTGGATCACAAGGTCAGGAGATCGAGACCATCCTGGTTAACATGGTGAAACCCCGTTTCTACTAAAAAATACAAAAAACTAGCCAGGCGAGGTGACAGGCACCTGTAGTCCCAGCTACTCGGGAGGCTGAGGCAGGAGAATGGCGTAAACCCGGGAGGCGGAGCTTGCAGTGAGCTGAGATCTGGCCACTACGCTCCAGCCTGGGGGACAGAGCGAGACTACGTCTCAAAAAAAAAAAAAAAAAAATTATTTCTGATAATATATTAATATATCATTAATTTTATTTACTAAGTATTTTGTAAATACTCTATCTGTGCCAGGTGCTGTTCTAGGATCTTGAGATACATTAGTGAGCAGAAGAGATAAAGATTTTGCCCTCGTGATGCTTACGTACCACATAAACTAGGTTAATTAACAATTTGTGATGATGTGACTATGAACTATACTCGAGTATCATGAAGAATGTGTTGTTTATGCAAAATAATTACATAAAGAAAATCCACAGAATGATTTCAATTTTTGTAAGAATAAAATATTGTGAGCTGATATTTATGTTTTGATTTTCTATTAATAGTGGTGTATAATAATTTAATTTCTAAATGTAGCTCTTGAATTTTGTTTCTACACTTAAACTTCAAGCTTATGGAAGGGTTAGCACTTCTCTTTATGTCATGTTCTCTCTGAGTCTTTCCTTTTGTCCTTTTCCTGATACTCAGTTATCATACACATCTCTCTCACTTCTAATCTTGCCTCTTATTTACTTGGTTAATAGTTATCATTTTTCAATACTCATCTCAGTCAAGGGTTCCTCCAGAAAACCTTTCCAGTCCTCAGTATACTTAATCACATGATAGCTACTTGTAATTCTACTAATAGTGTGAGAAACCATATTTAGCTTTATATTATCAGTGTTAAACACAACATCTGGCACATGGTTATACTCAGTAGACACGTGTTGAAGATTGACTTTGATCGACTAATAGAATGATTGACCTCTGGTATTCTGCTCCCAACACAATTTGAATTGTGCTCATCTTTTTAGCTTTATTTTTTCAGGATGTCCGTATATAACAAATTGATCCGTTCCACCCAAACTCATGTGCTTACAATTCATTGAACTTGGCTTTTGTATCTTTGTCCATGCCATTTCTAAAGTATATCCAAAAGGATTCTATCCACATGGCAAATCTCAAATTTAATATTCCCCTTATTCCATGAAGTCATCTCGGATTCTTTGAATGTATGCAGTACTTAGTATACATGGTATTACATGTAGACAATTAAAACAAATGCCAAATAAAATGAAAATAAAATTTCTTAGCTATTTATATCTATCCTTATGGGAAGGCCACTAACACTGTCAAAAAAAAACCTTTATTTGCAAACATTTTGGTAGTTAGTATTGTTTATCTAAAATTATAAACACTAACAAAAGATTCTGAAAAGATTTTGAAAAGACTTTGCTAGTTGTGGGGGATTTAAGCAATAGTTATTATAGAAACTGGCAAAGACAAATGCAAGATAATGCTCATTTTTTAAAATCTCATTTATATTATAGTTTCTCATGAAAGGCTTAAGTTATGCCTAAGATATAATTGGTGAAATACTATGTTTTAAAGTAAATTGACTATGGATTCATTTGTATAACATTAGTAAGCCTGTCTCATAATATAAATCAACCATATAGAAACCCTCATTGTACAACTATTTTAGGAATGAGTCAGAGTTGACAATGGATTTTTAATCCAGTTGAGGGATTTTTAATCCCTAGTTGAGGCATGATATATATATAAGTTTAATAATTTCTCAGTATGGCTTTAAGTATTTAAATATTATTCTATGACTAACACCAATGATTTGAATTGGACTAATTTTGATACTTGAAAGCAAACAGTACCTGGTATTAGCCGTATTTGAATATTGGGAATGACCAATTTGTCTCTAAACTGAATATTGCATGACCGTCACTGCTGGAGTAATACAGGTGACCATTCCATATATTTTTAAGGTAGGTAAGTGCCATAATATATCTAAGGACCTCAGGGACAATAGTCAGTATCACCTCTATCTCTTTTCTCTTTCTTTCCATAGTGGCTTCAACACCTCTTGACACTAAACTACACAAAACAGAAGTGTGTCAACTGGTGGTTCCTGAGCTCAAACCTCATGGCTTTGTGACTAAGTGATCTGCCTTGAGATTTATTTGCAAATGCAAAACTCACACAAACAAAACAAGCACAATAAATATTGCAACAAAATAAACCTTCAAAAATGGCTCTGATTGCATCAGCTTAAGGAAGTGTTCACCTATTTGACTAATGCTGTAGGCTTTAGTGTAATTATAATTAGGTCAGCATGGGATATGTAGGAACGTCATGGCTGGATCATAGAAAAACATAATAATTGGAAGTCACCACTGGAGCCACATAATTGTATTAGAAGAGAAAAAGCCATTCATCAGAGGGAAGTGTTTATTTCCCCCCCAAAATAAGTGGAATACTGGGAAGGACAAATAATTTATGTGCTATTTAAAATGAAGGAGCTTTGGCCCTTTAATTCTTTATGATGAGTTTCCGTAAGGCAGTGTTTGGTTAAGGGGAGGAAAGTAGTGGATAGATCACCTAGGAGGAGGAGTTGGCAAGAGCTAGAGGTCAGGTACCAGCAAAATGGATCAGAATCAGTTCTGTATCAGCAGCAAGTTTGGAAAATTGAGTCAGAAATCTAGTTATATGTACTGACAAGATAAGAGTATTCGTATTGATATTGCAGGTTATGAATTGTTGCTAGTGGAGTGTAGCTCAGGATCTCCCAGTTTTATACCTGACCTGTCTGATATCTGGGAGACTGACATCTGGACCCCACCAACTCGTGAATAGATGATGATGATGATGATAGACATTTTTCCTGATTTGGATCAGCTTTGGCGAACTCCCTCAGTAAATCTATGGGAGACTGAGTAATGTATACATTCTTATATTTCTTTCTGAGGTTTAAGTTAGCCACCTGAATTTAAGAGAGATCAAACAGTGGCTATTAAAATAACACTCATCCTTTGCTGCTTGCATGTGGCAAATATTTGGGAGACAGACCTGCCTTTAACATAAAGAAAGGAAAGAAAACATCAATGGCTAGAGGGAGGATACAGAATGAAGACTACAGGATAATAGTCATTCATAGAAAGTATATTTTAAGGAAAAACTGTTTTTGTGATCAGAAGAGTGGAAATATCAGAAAAAAGCATTACAATGATACTTAAAATTATTTGGCTGAGTGTGGTGGCTTATGCCTTTAATCCTAGCACTTTCAGAGGCCAAGGAGGGTGGATTGCTTGAGCTCAGGAGTTTGGGATTAGCCTGGGCAACATGGCAAAACCCTGCCTCTACAAAAAGTATGAAAATTAGCCAGTTGTGGTAGCACATGCCTGTGGTCCCAGCTCCTCAGGAGGCTGAAGAGGGAGAATTGCTTGAGCCCAGGTTTTTGAGGCTACAGTAAGCATAGATTAAGCCACTATACTCCAGCGTGGGCAACAGAATGAGACCCTGTCTCAAAAATAATAATAGTTTTTATTATTATTCACTTTGTTTGCCTATCTAGACCCTAGAGTTTGATATTCATGGATTCCAGATGATTGGGAGGTGTCCCAGTGAAAAGTAGGAAAACTAGTCAGGTAACTTTGGGACCATGTGCTTGTAGAGTTTATTTAAAATTATTTTTAGTATTTTCTAGCAAGCCAATGAAGAAGCATTTTCAAAATTGAAAAATATTAGCTGTTTTCCAGGTTTCACCTAAGGCTGATGTATTCCTCCTGTATATACTTATAGAGTTAATGAAATACATATTTGCAAGACACCGCATTAATAAGAAAGAGCGATTGGGAAAAGTGTCACCTGTATTTTGTTAATTTGCTGCACTCACTCTCCCTACAGCTGGCACATATTTCTAATCTTTGTATTTGGCAGGATAGAAGTCTTTGTGGCGGCGAAACCAGCAGCAGTTCTTTCTCTTCATAAAGGAAGGGATGTTGAAAATCTGAGTAATTACAGCCCCATTTCAATTTTACTCACAGCAGTTAAACTATTTAAATGTCTCTTCTGCAGTCAAAATGAATGTTTTTTAGTTTACAGATATTTTATTACTATTAGAGCAATTTTCTTTCCATTATCTTAGCTTCACAATTCTGTGTTATTAAAAATGAGAAATAATTCGCATAAACTGAGTCTAAATTAGGGTGCTGGGGTGAAATGATATTTGTTGATTTGCCCAGTTTCTTTGAGCAGGGAGACTATACTGTATTAACATAGTTAAGTTACATTCTCTTATACAGGTATACCTCAGAGATATTGTGGGGTTGGTACCAGACCACCACAGTAAAGTACGTCACATAAATTTTTTATTTGTTTCCCAGTGCATGTAAAAGTTGTGTTTATATTATGCTGTAGTCTAGTCAGTGGGCAATAGCATTGTGTCTAAAAATATCAATATACCTCCCTTATTTAAAATATTGCTAAAAAATGCTAACTATCATCTCAACCTTTAGCGAGTCATAATCTTTTAGCTGGTAGAGGGGCTTGCCTCAATGTCTGTGGCTCCCGACTGACGTGGTGGTTGCTGATGGTTAGAATGGATGTGGCAATTTCTTAAAATAAGATAACATTGAAGTTTGTGGTATCAACTGACTCTTCCTTTCATGAAAGAAGAATTCTCTGTAGCATGTGATGCTATTTGATAGCGTATTACCCACAGTAGAACTTCTTTCAAAATTGGAGTCAGTCATCTGTAACCCTGCTGCTTCTTTATCAATTAAGTTTATGCAATATTCTAAATCTCTTCCTGTCATCTTACAAATGTTTATAGCATCTTCACCAGGAGTGAGAGTCTATCTCCAGAAACCACCATCTTTGCTCATTTAGAAGCTGCTCCTTATCCACTAAAGTTCTGTCATGAGATTGCAGCAATTCAGTCACATTTTCAGGCCCCACTTCTGATTCCATTTTCTTGTAATCTCTACCACATCTGCAGTTACTTCCTCCACTGAAGTCTTGGACCCCTCAAAATCACTCACGAGGGTTGGAATCAATTTCTTCCAAACTCCTGTTAATGTTGACATTTTGACTTCCTCCCCTGAATCACACATGTTCTTCATGGCATCTAGAGTGGTGAATTCTTTCTAGAAGGTTTTCAATGGACTTTGCCCACATCTATTAGAGGAATCACCATCTATGACAGGTATACCCTTATAAAATGTATTTCTTAAATAATAAAACTTGAAAATTAAAATGACTTCTTGACCCATGGGCTGCAGAATGGATGCTGTGTTAGTAGGCATAAAAGAACGTTAATTTCCTGGCACATCTTCATCAGAGCTTTTGGGTAACCAGGTGCGTTGTCAATGAGCAGTAATATTTTGAAAGGAATCTTTTTTGCTGAGCACCAGGTCTCAAGAATGTGTTTAAAATATTCAGTAAAGCATGTGTAAACAGATGTATTGTCATCCAGGCTTTGTTGCTTTATTTCTAGAGCAAAGGAAGAGTAGATTTCTGGTAATTCTTGAGGACTCTAAGATTTTTGGAATGGCAAATGTGCATTGACTTCAACCTAAAATCACCAAGTATCACCCCCCAACAAGAAAGTCAGGCTGTCCTTTGAAGTTTTTAAGGCAGACATGGGCTTCGTTACCCGAACTCTGAAAGTCCTAAATGGCATCTTCTTTCAATAGAATGTTGTTTTGCTTACATTGAAAATCTGCTGCGTAAGTAGCCAATTTCAGCATTTCATCTTAGATTTTCTGGGAAACTCACTTTAACTTCTATATCAGCACTCGCTGCTTGACCTTGTATTTTTAGGTTATAGGGATGGTTTCTTTCCTTAAGCCTCATGAACTAATCCCTACCAAGATCCAACTTCAAATTTTTGTTCTGTAGTTTATTATTATTATCATTATTTACCTCTCTCAACCTTCATAGAATTGAAGGGAGTTAGGATCTTGCTCTGGATTAGGCTTTGGCTTAAGGTAATGTTGTGGCTGGTTTGATCTGCCATCCAGATACTAAAACTTTCTTTACATCAGTATTAAGGCTGTTTTGCTTTCTTATTTGTCTGTTTACTGGAGTAGCACTTTTAATTTCCTTTAAGAACTTTTTCTTTGCTTTCACAACTTGGCTGTTTGGTGCAAGAGGCATAGCTTTTGGTCTCTCTTGACTTTTGGCATGCCTTCCCTTACTAATCCTGAGCATTTCTAGCTTTTGATTTAAAGTGAGATGCTTGTAACTCTTCCTTTCACTTGAACACTTAGATGCCATTGTAGTGCTATTAAATAATGGCCTACTTTCTCTCATTTTATTTTTGTTTTTAAATAATAACTCTTTTTCATCTCATCTTCTTACAAGTTACATAAAAGTATAATACATTTAAGAAATAACATATAACAAAATAATTATACACTCTTAAGGCTCTGTAATGTTTAATACATTGTAAACCTGCATTCCTATGAGAATCCTCTCCTTCCTTGAATTCTTTATATTATTTCTTCCTTCTCAGTCTTTTATTTTCCGTCTTATTTATTTATTTATTTGCTACTTTTTGAGACGGAGTCTCACTCTGTCACCCAGGCTGGAGTGCAGTGGCGTGATCTCAGCTCACTGCAAGCTCCGCCTTCTGAGTTCATGCTATTCTCCTGCCTCAGCCTCCCGAGTAGATGGGACTAAAGGCTCCCGCCACCATGCCCAGCTAATTTTTTATATTTTTAGTAGAGACGGGATTTCACTGTGTTAGCTAGGATGGTCTTGATCTCCTGACCTCCTGATCTGCCCACTTCGGCCTCCCAAAGTTCTGGGATTGCAGGCGTGACCATCTTTTTTATTTTAAATTCTGCAGTACATGTGCAGGATGTGCAGGTTTGTTACATAGGTAAAAGTGTGCCATGTTGGTTTGCTGCAGTAGATCAACCCATCACCTAGGTGTTAAGCCCAGCATCCATTAGCTATTCTTGCTGATGTTCTCCCTCACCCTGTACCCCTGATAGGCCCAAGTGTGTGTAGTTTCCCACCACGTGTCCACATGTTCTCATCATTCAGTTCCCCCTTATAAGTGAGAACTGCAGTGTTTGGTGTTCTGTTCCTGCATTAGTTTGCTGAGGGTCATGGCTTCCAGCTCCATCCTTGTCCCTGCAAAAGACATTATTCCATTCATTTTTATGGCTGCATAGTATTCCATGGTGTATAGTACCATATTTTCTTTATCCAGTCTATCACTGAGGGGCATTTGGGTTGATTCCATGTCTTTACTGTTGTCAATAGTACTACAATGAACATCCATGTGCATATATCTTTATGACAGAATGATTTATATTCCTTTGGGTATATACCGTGTAATAGGGTGGCTGGGTCAAATGGTATTTCTGCTTCCAAATCTTTGAAGATATCTTCCACAATGGTTAAACTACTTTACATTCCCACCAATAGTGTAAAATCATTCCTTTTTTTTTTCTGTAACTTTGCCAGCATCTGTTGTTTCTTGACATTTTAGTAATTGCCATTCTGACTGGTGTGAGATGGTATCTCATTGTCACTTTGATTTGTATTTCTCTAATGATCAGTGATATTGAGCTTTCTTATGTTTGTTGGCTGCATGAATGTCTTCTTTTGAGAAGTGTCTGTTCATGTCCTTTGCTCACTTTTTAATGTTTTTTTTTTTCCTTGTAAATTTGTTTAAGTTGCTTGCAGACTCTGGAAATTAGACCTTTGTCAGATGGATAGATTGCAAAAATTCTCTCCCATTCAGTAGGTTGTTTGTTCATTCTGATAGTTTCTTTTGCTGTGCAGAAGTTCATTAGTTTAATTAGATATCATTGGTCAAGTTTTGCTTTTGTTCCAATTGCTTTCGGCATTTTCATCATGAAATCATTGCCCATGCCTACATCCTAAATGGTATTGTAATGGTCTAATTTCAGTATTGTTGTGTTTTAGGAAATATGGAGGCCCTAGAAGAAGAAAAGAAATAGCGAAAAGACCAGTCAGTGGAGCAGTGAGAATGTACACAGCACTTATTAAGTTTGCTATCTTAGATGAGTGAGGTTTGCAGTGCCCCAAAACAGTTACAATAGTATTAATAACATCAAAGATCACTGATTGTATATCATCATAACAGATCTAATAACAAAAGCATTTGAAATATTGCAAGAATGACTAAAATGTGATACAGAAACATGAGTGAGCACATGCTGTTGTCAAATTGTGTTAATAGGCTTGCTTGATGCAAAGTTGCTACAAACCTTCAAAACCTTTAATTGGTGAAAAAAAAAATGCAGTATCTGCAAGTATGTAATAAAATGAAGCACAATACAATGAGGTACATCTACATTCATTTTAACTTTAAGTAAGAAACATTATATTTGAGGTCAAAACTAAAACCTGTTGAGTGCATTATAGCTTCCGCATCAAGAGATTTCATGCTACCTAGTTTTATGTTAGGATTTAGCATGTGACAATTTTACTGATTTTGTCATAAGCTTATTTTCCTGGGGCTGCTGATATTGGAAAGAAACAATGAAGAAGTGTTCCCCTCAGTTTTTCTATATAATACACCTGCACATGTACCCCTCAACCTAAAGTGAAAGTTAAAAAAGATTAAAACGATTCCCATTTTTAATCCCATTATATTTGGTGAACTCAATTTTTAAATGATAATAATATTCAAAAATTTCAAATCTTTTTTAGTATTTAGGAAAATGAGATTTTAATAACTTTAACTTATGCAGAAGGTATTAGGATAAAATTTTTATAGGTTGTGGTTAGGGCCACAGGTTTTCAGTTCTCATTCATTGGTCATAATAAGGTATCCCATCTGTCTGCATGATTCAGAGAAGGCAGCCATCTTATAACACTTGCTATCTATACAGAACATTAGAATAAGATGACAAGGCAATCAGAAATTTTAGTTTATGTGCCCATTGCATAATTTAACTATTTTGTAAATTTAAACTAAAAAAAATAAGCTATACAAAGTGATTTTAAATTTTTCACTACTTGGCATTTTATATTATTAATACTATTTGATAAGTTATTTACATATCTACATAGTGAATAACAAATTAATTACAGTATTATAATTATGTAATATTATAATTATACAATTATCAACATTTTGTGCTATACTTTTCCTGTCTGAGTCTCAGGGAATTTAAATATTACATTCCTTAGTGATTAAAAAGTAGGTTGTATCATTAGCTCTTTGAGATTAGGAATGCCTTTTTACCCCTCCAATCTACTAAGGAAAAGCAGACAGGAAAATAAATACCTAAAACTGTCCATTTCAAAACAAAGTGTCAGGCATGCAAAGTAAGGAACTCCGAAAATTCATGCCTCCATAAAAGCAATGAAGACACTAGCAAAATTCGCCAAAATTGATTTTATAAAAACTTTGGAAAATAACAATAGGTTTTACTGTATGTGAATTATATATCAATAAATATTATTTAAAAAGTGGCTATTTAATCCAATCCAGGTTCACCAAATAGCTTTGTTATTTCTATCTCTGTAGATAGACAATGTCATTCTTTTATATTTACAGATGATATTGTGAGTGACACAAATTTTGAGGGAAAATGGAAAAAGTGGAAATGGTCTACAAAGCAGATAGCCAGATAGATAGTAAGGAGCTGTGTTCATGGGCATGAGGTATGCGTTCACAGTGCTTGGAAAATTTTGGTTTTTAAAAAGAATCAAAAGAGATCTTGTCAAGCCACGCCATAAAAGCTCAGCCTCAGTCAAGGCCAGACCTTGTTGGAACACAGGCATTGGTTGTTTAAAAGTCTCAGAATGAGGCAACAGAGCTTTATGAAGGGAATCTGGACTCCAGATTGGGTACTTGGGTCTGACTTCACATCACATCTCAGTCACTTAGAAGCTCTATTACTTAATTATCTACTCTAAGCCCCTTTCTTCATTTGTAAAACTGAAACACCAACAGACACCTCAGAGTTCCTCTGTGTATACCAAATGGAATAACTAAGAGTGAAATACATAGTACAAGCCCAGAAACCTAATATTCATTTCCCACTCTCAGACAGTTAAGCTAAAAATAAAGAAAACTAGAGACACTCACCCGGTTTTTTATTCTCATTCTATGGAATTGCAGTATTACCCAGAGTCCAATTTGTAGAATGGGACTGAATTGTAACTGTTCCACTCAGATCTGCAGGAAATATAGACTTATTTGGTCTAAATTGATTTGATGCTGGATGTACCTTCAATCTCAGTTCATATTCGGGTCTCCTTTCTTTCTCAACTTTGGTATTGATTATGGAGAGCTCATATGGTCTGTATGATCTACTCCATGCACTGTGGCATCAACTGCAGCTCAGTGCATGGCCACAGAGTCCCTTACAGTTCAACAGCTTTTGCTTTTCTGCTGTTCATATGCACAGAGCAGATCAATCAGACTTTTAGGCTCCAAACTCCCTTGCCTCACTATGGACTCAGTTCTTGTGGAGGTTTGCTCACATTCTGAGGGAGTTGACCTAGAGAGTTCTTCACTATGATGAGAATCTCCCTCCTTTATTTCCATTCTAGGAAGCCTTGTTTCCACATTGCTACCCTTAGAGACAATTTTCACTCTTTGCTCCCCTCCTCAAAACCCAGCATCCTCTTTTTAATGAGAATAGTCTTTAACTAAATACAGAAATTAATTATGTCATGAGACAGCCTCTGCTTTTTCAGTCCTTCAAAAACTTCTTGAAGCCAGGAAATATAATGCATGACGACTTGTTGGAATGTGTGGGTGGGTGAAATGCACAGATACACATACACAATTACGATATCAACAACTCACCTTCTAAAAATTGGAAAGGAATATGCTACTGTAGATAAATTCTTCTGACTGAGCATTTCACTGAAAATTCTGGAACAATACTGAGAAAGCTGAGCCAGGCAGACTCACTTTCTAGTGGTAATCACTTCTGTATTTCCAATTTAGCTTCCCATTTATCAGTAGAGACCTGACTGCTGGAATTTCATCAGAAGTTCAAAATATTTTGGGGTGGCCATTAAATAGTTGATATAACCTAATGCTTTGTGCATGGTAGATGCTTAATATATTAAATTGTTTTTGATTGATGATTAGAAGGTAAGATGGAAAGTCAGTTTCTTAAACCATTTATTTTTCATATAGAGTACAAGGTAAAAAAGCAAGTCCACCTGATCAATGTATTAAAACTCAACTGATCAGTTGACATTCTGTATAATGTAGTCAAAAGGGATAAGTAAACTAATAGTCAAGGCCATTGGTTCTAGTTATGCTTCTGTCACCAGATACATAAAATTGAGAAAATTATTAGACTTTCTATGTTTCCATTTTCTACAAACTAAAGCAGTCATAATCCCATTTTTTTTTTTCTTGCTCACCTTATGTAATTGCTGTGAAAACCAAATGAGGCAATGTGAATATTCAGACTTGAGTACAAAGTAACAAAATGAGGTAACATTTGTTACAAATATAACAAAAAAATTATAAACAATTTTTAACAGTAAGAATAGTTTTCTATAGACTAATTTAAAAAGTATCCTTTTGTAAGAATATTCTTTGTTCCAAGGTTCTATATGGATGAATTTTACTCACTTCTGGAGTAAGGCACTAATGTCAGTCTGAAATCTGAACTGATGATAATGTGATAGAATGGTTGGATTGTGTACTATGACATTGTCTGGACTGGGAAATTGTCCCAGATTACCACAAAAAATGATGCCACGATGGAAAATTATATATCATATCTGCAATTTTATCTTTATCATCTGAGATAACATTGAGATAAATCACATCTGAGATAGATACCATCTGTCATTAATATCTTAGTGTATGTATGATGGCTAATTTATGTGTTGACCTGAAAGGTGTTTGTAGATTAGATTAACATTTAAATTGGAAAATTTTGAGTAAGCAGGTTATCCTCCAGAATATAAGTGGGCCTCATTCAATGAATTGAAAGCCTGAATAGAATAAAAAGACTGTTTATTCCAGGCAAGCGGGAGACTATCCAGCAGACTGCCTTTGGACTCCCATCTGCACCATTGGCTCTCCTGGGTCTCCAATCTGCTAGGCCACACTGTAGATTTGAATTAGCCAGCTTCCAGAATTGCGTGAGCCAATTCCTAATAATAAATCTCCTATGTACATAGACACACATCCTATTAGTTTTGTTTCTTTGGAGAAGCCTGATTAATACATCATATGTCAGCTTTTGGAGGTGCAGTGAAGGAGGAAATACTGTTCATCAATATAATGAAAGTAAATATCTTACTTCACTCATTTTTAATGTTGATGTTTCTTCAGCAGAGGACTTCAGAAGGATTTCAAGATGTGCCAAATAGAAGTGAGAAAGATGCATATTATGTATAATATAGACACAAAAATTCAAGTTGTATGGATTGAACAGACACAAGAAAATTCGAGTGGATATAAATGAAAAAGTGCACGACTTGGCTATTTTCTATTTAGAATGTCAATATTGATATAACAAGGTGCCATCTGAATTAATTAGATATTTTAGTGTGAAAGAATGTTAGGGATTATTGTGTCAAATTCTGAATAATTCAGCAGCACACACAGAGATTTTAAACTACCCAGTTATAATTTGGATGTCCTTTGGAGAGCTGAAGGGATAAAGTAGCTTTTGTTTGTCCAGTATGGCATCATCATCATCCTACCAAAGCAGGAAAAGAGAACAGATGACCTCTAAAGCCTCTCACGTCAGGATACTTTTATTGCAATCAGGCAAGCTTTGCTCTTGGAGCCTACAAGATATTAAAATTTAGGATATTAAATAATAAGATCACATACAACAGCATTTCAATGCCATTAGCTTCCAATAAATCAAATTTGCAGGAATTAAAGCATCAAGTTATTATGTTTCACTGAGACGAAATATTAAAATTCATGAGTATGCTAAAGGACACCATAACTAAAGCAGAACAGATTACAGTTCTGCCAATAAAGGACTGAAAACTTCCAATATGTCTTCACCGTGAAATTATCAGAAATCAACAGGAGAATAAATATCTGCATTGACAAAAATATATAGGATTAACTTGAATGGTGATGACAGAAGATAGGAAAGCTATGTAGGTAATTTAAAAATAGCTGATATTCTTTATAGGTGGTAGGAAAAAGAAAATGCCAGGAAAGAGGTTAAAGAGAATGTGAAGGGCATTTTAAAATAGTTTAAGAGGAACAAGATATGAGAAAGATGAAATAGATCTTTTTAGATGAAGTTGGATATGGAAGCCATAGAAATTGATAAATAATAATTAGGAATGGAAGCAGTTGTAATTTATAGTAGAGAGAATATTGAAATTTTATAAACTATCATCAGGTCTTATGAATTATAAAACTGAGAAGTAATATAAATTCAGAAAAAGTAAATCTCAAGGAAAAAAGAACTAAAAAGATGACATAAAATATTATTTCAATGCTCTCTGCCTCAATAAAAGACTTATTTGAAAATCACTTTCTTTTTTAAAGCTAACAACAAATTAAATAGAAATATTTAAATAGAATATTTAAATAGAAATATTCATTATATTTAGGGCTACCTTAGAAACCTTTATATCACAAGCTTTTATTCACTATTACTATGATAGAAGTATAACAAACTATATTGTGTCCTGAATACATTAGTCAACTGAGTTGCCAAAATAAATTTACTTCTGAAGTTTAGCTGTTGTACCCATACACCCTTCCCAGGAAGGGTTGCTCATGCTTGAATATATAGTGAAATATGTTTAACTTATGAGGTTCTTTTCCTTTATAATATAGAAATAGTAATACTGAACAAATACCTTTAATGTTTTCCTCTTAGAGTTCCATTGATCAATGTTTTATTAAAGTGGCTCATTTCTTCTTAGTAGTGTGCAGCTTGCTCTTCACCTATCCTCTGCTGTTACCCACTGAGAGAAAGGACCAGTGGGTAGAAGTTTAGAAGAACCAGGTTGATGGCTGACTATCACACAGAAAGTGACTGCAGGGCTAGGATGTACCATGAGGACACCTAATGACTTCCAAATCCACCAATTAAGAGGGACATGAGAATTTGCTTTTGTTTTGTAATGGATATTAGAGAAGAGGAATTCTTGAAAAGGGGGATCTGTTAATTTGTCGATTGAACACATTTATAATAATTGTTTTACTTGTTCATTTTTGGACATGTGAGTTGCTTTAATTTTCCTGTACTTCTAGAAAAAAAGGAATAACATGGATTTGATCATTAGATTTTAGTTCAGTTACAAGCTCTGTACCTAACCTCTTTGAATTTACTTATACCCTAAAGAGTAAAACCTATGTCAAATGGTTAATATAAGTATTATATTCCATGTGGTAGTTTGTGCAAATATCCAGCTTAGTGGCCGGTGCATAGTAAGAAATAAACTTTAATTCTTTCCCCACCCTATCTCACCCTTATAAAATGACTTAGAGACTTGGGACTGAAGATACTTCAAGTAGGATCTACCTGTGGCAAGAGCCATTAGGGCTGTCACCTTTCTGTACTTGACACTGTCCTTAAATTAGTGTAGCCTAAGATTGAGTTAGACTTTTGTTTTGGCCCTCTCCTCATATTGTTCACCTTTATTGAATTTGTCTCTGAAACATTTTTTTTTGGTCTAACTCTTAAATGACTCAAATCAAATCTTGCCAATAAATTGCTCAATAAATTCCCTTTGACAGAAGGATTCCTCCTACTTTTCTTACCAATAATTTCTTTGCACAATTCCTCTTACTTCCTGCTCCCTTCCACGAGTCCATATACTTCCTGAGGCTCTCCCGCCATCCCATTCGGGCTGCACATAAGAGAAAATCTCTGATTATCTAATGGTGTTGAAAAGTCAACCAAGAAACAACATGGATTTAGTGAGAACAAATAAAGTCAAACAGTAAGGCATTGGTGTTTGTTGCTAACACTTTCTTAGAAGTGGTATTCTATAAAAGTATTTCTTGTATACTAGATATCAGTAGATTTCTTTAAAAAAAATTCATTCTAAGACCAAATTGGTTTAATGCTGTACCCTTTGAGTCATAGAACTTAACTAAATAATTGAGGTGAGGATTATTTATCACTGATCTAACAAAAAATAATACATTCAATTATGGATAACATCCTTTGAAAAGTGGCTAAATGTATTTGAGCGCAGAAAAAGAGACATAAGGATGATTGAACATTAAAAATAATAACTATAAAGACGAGGGAAATGAGCCAAGAGCATTTAGGCTAAAGAAAAGAGGAATAAAAGCAAACCCAGTGCAAACAATATCCAGGAAAAAGTATCAGATTTTTTAACTCCAAAATTAAATACAAACATATAGAGTAAAACATTGCCTCAGAATATTTGTGAAGTTAAGCATTAGAATTAATCTGAGAATTCAGTCAGGGATTCAATGAGATTTCTGTCAAAAGTTGTAGAAATACCCCCTCTTCATGAATGAAATCACCATTTAAAGAGACTGTTTTATGGATGGCAGTGTGCTGGTGGGCTTCTTGCCCTATTGCCTGACTTTCTTTCTATCTGACCTCCTAAAGATAGAGTCATTGGAATTGATTTTTATGGAAAATATCTAGTTATATCAGTACATTTAGTAATGAATTTATATTCATTGTATTTGTTTAGTAATGAATTTATAATAAAACCGGAATTACACAGATTTTTTATTTGGAAAGCTCTGGTATGGGTCAGCTATGATTTTGGTTTGGGTTCTTCTCTTTGGGCTGGGTCCCTACTGTTAGGGATATTATTTACAGCCAAGGATCCCTGGAGTTTGAAGCAAAGGGAAGGCACTCTGGAAGAATACCCAGGAAGGAGTAGCATAATTGGAAAACCGAGAAAGCTGCAAGTAAACTCATGTTTTGAGTATAAAGGGCCACTTGGGGATGGATGCCTGATCCAGGAGGATTACCCATAGGGTAGGCAAGGGGGAGGTATGGAGAGTTGTCAGATAAGAGTAAAATGTGACCATTCCTTGTAGAAGTACTCAGTTCTGTTGTGGGAGTGATGTGTCAGTTAAAAGCAAATGCACATCCAGGGATAGCTTGTATTCACCTTTCCTTGTTTAGCCATCTGCTTCTGTTTCACCAGCCTGGTATTATAAAATGAGATTATGTTGGCCGGGCATGGTGGCTCACACCTGTAATCCCCGCACTTTGGGAGGCCGAGGTGGGCGGATCACAAGGTCAGGAGATCGAGACCATGGTGAAACCCCATCTCTACTATAAATACAAAAAATTAGCCGGGCACTGTGGCAGGTGCCTGTAGTCCCAGCTACTCAGGAGGCTGAGGCAGGAGAATGGCATGAACCTGGGAGGCGGAGCTTGCAGTGAGCCGAGATTGCGCCACTGCCCTCCAGCCTGGGCAACAGAGCGAGACTCCATCTCAAAAAAAAAAAAATGAGATTATGTTTCTCTTCTCCACCAAATGGTTAGGGAATGATTCATCCTTGATCTCCTTCTGGGAAAGTGGCACCTTTTAATGATATTGTTATTTTATTTCTAGAAGTTTCCTGGAGTAATGACCCTACTATGCTCTGAAAAAGACCACCCATTTCCTCTGATCTGGTCTTATATCTTCTAACTGTGTCACTGACCAGTGGCTTCAACTGCTGCTGATTCTGTGAGTAAGCTTTTGTGTGAGCAAAGCTACTCCGTTGGTAGTTATTCTGATATGCTGCCTTTGATGACACATGACCTATGATTTGCATTATCCTCACCTGTTCCACCCAATTTGATATATGAGATAGCCTTCTGGGTTATTTGACTCCTTCAATCCTGTCTCTTTACCTCAGACATTGCCTGATCTCGAGGAATGTAATTTCATTCCCTTTCTTTTACTACAGCACAAATGTGACTAGGATAAGAATTTCAACAAGACTACGAAAGCTGCAGTACTGGACAATGAACAGAGTAACTAGAAATTTGTCCTAGACATAATTACTCATAATAACTCACCTGTTCAAATCTGTTGTCAGGATCTCTGCTCAGCTCTTACAGTGTTTCCTTGTGCTAGTGGGGACAAGCTCAACCCCCACAATGGGAGTCTCCTGAGACTCATACATCTCAGTTCTTGTATATACTCACTTTCTGTGTTTCTGAGAAACACAGAAGTTCTTTCCTCCTCTAGTCTAAGCTCCATTTCCTCTCCGGTCACAGGAAACTGACATATTCTCCTGGAGAAATTTCCCCAATTTCTTCATGCCCCTTATTGCCTTTTAGTACAAATATGTGGATTGGATTTTATTCATCAGATAAACTAAGCATCCTTTTCTATAGTATATTTAGAAAGTTGAGTTATAGGACCCTAAATTATGTTATTCATTGTGTCTTAGTCTAGTTTGCATCTGTGCCAAGCTCGTGCCTATTCCTTCACACAACTTTTTCCATTACATGAGATGAAAGTATCATCAGGATTATGTCTTTGGAAAAAATCTAATCTTGGGTGCTAATATGCATACATATTCTTCCTCCAAAAGACACAGGTATGCCCCATGTAGAGATGCTTTACAAGATCCAGATTTCTTTGAGAGGGAATCACAAAATAAATTAATAATTTAATAAAACAGGTCTCCTTTTGTTTTGCCTCAGGATTTTGCCCACTTTTTAATGAGGTTGTTGTTTGCTGCTTAAGTTCCGTGTAGTTTCTGGATATTAGATCTTTGTTAGATACATAGTTTGCAAATATTTTCTCCCATTCTGTAGGTTGTTTGTTTACTCTGCTGATAGTTTATTTTTCTGTGTGGAAGCTCTTTAGTTTAATTAGGTCCCATTTGTCAATTTTTGCTTTTGTTGCAATCACTTTTCTAAAGAAGACATACACATGGCCAACACGTGTATGAAAAAATGTTCAACATCACTAATCATTACAGAAATGGAAATCAAAACTACAGTGAGATAACATCTCCTGCCAGTCAGAATGGCTATTACTAAAAAGTCAAAAAAGAAGAGATGCTCACTAGGTTGTGGAAAAAGGAAAATGCTTATATACTGCCGGTGGGTGCGTAACTAGTTCAGCCATTGTGGAAAGCAGTTTCATGATTTTTCAAAGAACTCAAAGCAGAATAATCATTAGATCCAGCAATCTCATTACAGATTATATACCCAGAGGAATAGAAAGATACATGCATGTGTACGCTCATTGCAGCACTACTCGCAATAACAAAGACATGGACTCAACCTAAAATGCATATCAGTGATAGACTGGATAAAGGAAATGTGATATATACGTCATGGAATACTATGTAGGCACAAAAAAGAATGAGTTCATGTCCTTTTCAGCAACATGGATGGAGCTGGAATCTATTATCCTAAGCGAAGTAACACAGGAACACAAATTAAATACCGCATGTTCTAACTTAAAAGTGGGAGCTAAATATTGAGTATAGGGAACAACAGACACTGGGCCTACTTGAGGGTGGAGGGAGGAAGAAAGGTGAGGATTCAAAAACTACCTATTGGGTACTATGCTTATTACCTGGGTGACAAAATAATCTGTACACCAAACCATCGTGACACACAATTTACATATATAGCAAACCTTCACATATACCCCTGAACCTAAAATAAAAGTTAAAAAACAACAATAACAAAAACATTTCTTGAAGTAGTTACAAGTAGTGTTCTGCTGAGGATATCTACTTAAGTTAATAGACCAAGATCAAGTCCCTCTATTTCAATTTGTTTTTTAAGAACAACAAAAGCAATTTGAAAGAGCTATTTCTTACATATATGTATAAACTAAAGGGTTCAATTAAGTGAACCCCTAAGCAGATCAAAGGGAGATCTTTCCTAAGAACAAAAACCATTTCTATTTGAGAATATGATGTAAGATTTGTAAATCTTAAAATATCAGCCTTCCAACCTTAAAATCGAAAGAGACATTCTCCATAAAATGTGTTCTTATAACACTGTTAAAGGACTGGATATTGAATATTGATAAAACTGAGGTCACTCTTTTGTTTAAGAGGAAATACCAAATTAATAAGACCCTCTGTTGGGTTTAGTTCTCTTCCTGAACACAAAGATTGTATAGCTACTTTGCTTATTTATGATCCTCATATGGGCTGTGGTCTCAGTAGTAAAGTTTTAATTATTTCAGAAATGTAGAACTCTTACATATTTATGATGTTTTCCTATTGGGATATGGAAAAAGACTTAGTTATATGGAGAAATTTATAATTTTTCCTTCCAAAAGTAGCTATGCTATAAGCAACATTTGCAAAATAGGACTATTATTTATTTTTATAGTTATATTTTTGGAGCCCATTAGGTCTACTTTGGGAAGTAGATAGATTTTCTTGGTCCCGACTATAATTATGACATCATTAGAGATTACTCTCTCCTTTGAGATGCATGTAAAATTGATTTGCATCTCCTATTTTATGTCCAATAAGAAATCCAATGCTTTCTCCAACATTTCTGTGAATTCCCAGCAGTGTTCCTTCTCACAGTCACTTCTAATTTCAATTTCTGGTTTACTTTGAATTTAACCTACCTATAGGTTACTTCTAACTTCTTTGTCCATCATCTACTCAAATAAGGAACATTCTTCACATGTTTAAGTTCTCTCATATACCACTCGTGCAAAGCGTTTGTTGACATAGTATGTTATACTGAAGATTTAAAGTGATAGGGGTGGTAGAGGGTTCATTGCAGTAATATATAGCAATTCATTTTAAAAGTGAGTGGTAAATATGCCTATCCTTTGAAGTTCTTTTCTTATCACTCCATTCTTTGTGCCAACACCTAGAAATTTCCAATTGGCAATGTTCCTTCATGGCTTCCTTTGGGCATAGAATATTTTGACTTCACTGTTTTTGAAGACCTTTTGAATAAAATTATTTAATCAGAATTATTTTAATGCTAATGGATTTTTACTTAGTATTTTTCTGCAGTAAAATAGAGAAAATAATTAATAAAATGTATTTATAATTGATCTCTTTTCTATACAGCCTATTTTGATCATTTTTATTTTTTTATTGAGTTTTTAAAAAACTGGTAGATTTTTACAGGCTAATCTTTAATAGAAAAAATTATCTCAGAAATTAGTACCTCTATTCATATCAAATTTCATCAATTTCAGCTCCTTGTTTTTTGTTTTGTGGCTCTTTATGTTTAACAATAATGTCAGTTTTCCCAAGCCAAATTTTCCAAATTTAAATGTGTTCAAAAATCGAGTTTTTCAACAGTTTTTAATGAATGACATGTTTTGATATGTGCACTGTTGGTCATTGTCAAGCTTTTTATTGATTGTTTATGCAGAATGTTTATTTTAATTTGAGTAAGGGCTTGCATTTAACATTAAAATAGTTATCAATTTTAATAATTCACACCATTATTTTTTTACATATGTAAACAATATAAGCCTTTGGCTGGAATATTCTCACTGTTTATTGTGGTTTCAAATGAAAGAGAAGGTGCACACATGGATACAGAACCAGCAGCTGGGGGGCAAAAAGTGAGGTACACAAATAGGATCACTGAGGAATAAAGACTTGCTACTTCTCTGGCTAAATAGCTCTTATGAAACACACAGATTCCTCCAGGGCAAACCTGTTGGTGTCAAAATAATGAGACGAAGAGCTTTCATAGTCCTGTTTTAGATCTTGCTTCCAAATTCCTCATGATTCTGCAAGCCTCTGGGCCTCCCAACCCCTGAACTCCAGTCTCGACTAGACTTTCTCCACCCATAAATTCCTTATTTATTTGTTTTTTTCTTATGGAAAGCAATTTAGCAATTTTCACATCTCCAGCTAAAACCTTGTAATTTCTCATTTAAAGTAACCTGTTGTGCTGGATATAGGGTCATCCATCCTGCAGGAAATTAACCCTCTTCCTTAGTGGCAGAAGTAACTATAGATGGTTGCTGTACTCCTTGAGTGAGTTAAATACTTGTGCTATCTTTCCCCCCTGAAATGTTCTGACCTCATCATTACAAGAGCACCTTTGTTTTTATTCCCCTTCTCTAGCACCCTTTCCAAGTATTTCTCTTTTTCCTACTTGCATTAGACTTTGCTTTTTTTTTTTTTTTTTTTTTTGTAGAACAGAGATTTCCTCTCAGGGGTCTCCTCACTCTACCACCACCAATCCCGAAGGTACTGATAGCTTGAAGGGATTTTCAGAGCTGAGACCAGCCAATAGAGGAGAAGATTTTGTACAGGACCTCTTCAGGGAATGCTGCTCATATTATGCCTTATATTTATGATATTTCACTCATGTTTTAAGGCCTGCCTTAGAGATCCAAACACTTTTGAGAATAAGTAGAGTATACTATATTTAAAGTTTTTATTTGACATAAAGCATATATTAGAATGTGGTGTTTTCTCAAAGCTAAGAATTTAGAATATAATCTCGGCCGGGTGTGTTGGCTCACGTCTGTAACCCCAGCACTTTGGGAGGCTGAGATGGGCGGATCATTTGAGACCAGCCTGACCAACATGGTGAAACCCAGTCTCTACTAAAAATACAAAACAATTAGCCGAGCATAGTGCTGGGTGCCTGTAATCCCAGCTACTCTAGAGGCTGAGGGAGGAGAATCTCTTGAACCCAGGAGGCGGAGGTTGCAGTGAGCCGAGATCGCGCCACTGCACTCCAGCCTGGGTGACAGAGTAAGACTCCGTCTCAGAAAAAAAAAAAAAGAACATAATCTTGTTTCCTTGTTTCTTTAATAGCCTGATAGCCATTGTATTTTCTCAATATTCACAGTAAATTGTACAGATGACAGAGTTTTGCCTCATCTGAAGCATCCTGTTTAGTTTATAGTTATATTTAAATTTAAAATATCTGTTAAAATAAAAGCACGGGGACAGACACCACCGCACCGATTTATTTATTTATTTAGAGTCATGATGCAAATCCATTCAACCATCCTTTCTTGCTTCAGGCTCTAGCCAACACACAATTTTTCATTAAAATGTTATTCAAACTGAGGACATCTGCAGCAGCTTGGAATTTATTTTCTTCAGTACTTGATTTTAAGCTCTCTATACATCTTAGAATTCTCTCCCAAAAAAAACTCTGTGACGTGTTTGATTACCACAGAACAAACAATAGCTATGCCTATATAGAGAGCAGTGCCAGTCTAAGTGAAAAAATAGTTTCATTAACAGCACCTTTAACGGTTTTAATTAAATTTCTTATTCTGTCAATAATACTGTTCTTTGAATAAAAATGTTTCTGTATACTTAACATCTTATTTATTAAGAAGTGTTTTTTTTTTTTTTTTTTTTTTTTTATTGGACGTAGTGTTGCTCTGTTGCCCTGGCTGGAGTGCAGTGGCGTGATCTTGGCTCTGCAGGCGCCCACCACCACACCCGGCGTTTTTGTATTTTTAGTAGAGATGGGGTTTCACCATATTGGCCAGCATGGTCTTGATCTCTTGACCTCGTGATCCAACAGCCTCGGCCTCCCAAAGTGCTGGGATTACAGGCGTGAGCCACTGTGCATAGCCAAGAAGTGTTTTAAGCATAGAGAAAAGTATACTGAAAATAATAATAAATACCTACCACCACCCAACTTTGTCGAGTCATAATAGTTTGTCATATACACTTCTGATATTTTAATTAAACAAAGAGTCATTTAACTCCCTCTGCTCAATTATTGCCTCTTTTATTCTCTTCTTCTTCTAAAAGTAACTGACATCTTTGTTATTTATCAAAATGATATTTATACTTTTATCACATATATCTGTATTCTGAAATAATATTTATTTTTTATGTTGTTAAAGCATATAAATACAATCACAATATATTTGTTTCTTTGAAACAATTTTTTCATGTTATTTTTTGAAGTTTTTTCTTATTAATACTTGTAAGTATAATGCATTCATGTTCACTGTACACAGATTCCATTGCATGAACACAACACAATTTATTTTTCTTTGTCCTGTTTTTCCTACTTGTTTATTTCTGTCCTAGCAGTTATACTTTTAAAGAACTGCAAAGACATATATGTGTTAATAAATAATTACTCTTTTAAACCATTGAGATTTGCAGAGGTTTGTTATGTAGTAACAGTGCTTATTCCTGTAGTTGAAAATAACAGAATGTCTCTGTTTTAATCTGTCAATCACTTTCTGTTTTCACTGGATCCATGTTTGTAAACTTATTTAGGGTCTCTATCTTAGTTGACCAGAAAAATATATGTTCTTTGAGAGATGGGCCTGGAATACCCATGTTAAGTGTTTATTCTCCTACACCATTATTCTTGGTTTGGTGATTCTAACAGTTATTTAATTGCTAAAATAAATAAAACAAGTTTATGTTAAGATCAGCTTTGTACTGACCATCCACATCAATTTGCAAGAAAAAATTAATCCTCTTCATGTCCTAATTGAAGAGGATTGGTGATTAACAGAACAAACAATAGCCAACACCATAGACATCTCAATTGGTTCAGCTTACATGATTCTCACTGACCTGATTCAGCTCCTTCTGACTTTATTTTGTTTCCTAATCTTAAAAATCTTTAAAAAAATCTTTAGAGGGCACCCATTTATAATTATGTAAATTATGTCAATAACATAAAATAGACTGTATTGATATGGTTACATTCCCAGGACCCTCAGTTCTTTAGGGGTGACCTAAACGGCTGGGATGATCACTTACAAAAGTGTGTTGACTTAGATGAAGTTTATGTTGAGAAGTAAAGTTTAATTAAAAAAAAAAAAAAAGATCAGCTTTATAATGTCTTTCTTTTTTTACAAATGCCTAAACTTCATTTTGAATAGAAACCAGTGCATCCAACATTTCCTTTGAGTTTTTCTTAAGTGAGCGTACAGTCAGGAAATGTCTTACTCTAGGTTCTTCCATCTCCCTTTCCAGTGCTATTCTCCATTATTGTTCAGCTTAGTTCATAGAGAGCAAAAAAGCCTCTCTCTGTGATGATTCAAGTCCATCACATTGGTGTTAGCACCAACCTGAACTGTTTTTCTGTTTCAGTTTAAGATCATCTCCTGAACTCTTGACTTTTGACTTTGGTTTGGTTTGGCCATACTTGCCCTCTGGTATTTGGGTTCACTTTATTTCTCACTTATTTCTTTTCTGTTTCTTAATTATTTTATCCCTTGATATTTGGCAGTGCACAGACTCCAGAGGATCATTTGTTTTAGAACTACTACTTTACTGCTAATTTTTAACTAATCCTTAACAAACTTGCCTCCCCTTGATTTTCACTTACCCCTGTGAGTGATCATCCAACTCAGTAATTTTTCTGGTAGATTTTTCCAAATGAAAAGGCCAATATTTATATTTTAGAGGCATTGCTCCCTTTTATTTATTTTTTTGTACTAGAGCCCGCATCTTGATAATCAATTGCTCATGTTGAATGCCCAATTATTAATTTTTATTGCTTTAATGGTTGCTTTAATTTGATGATTAATAGACTTAAAATACGTCAACTGCAAATGACCTATTGCTTCATGCTTGGACAATATGAGAGTAAAAAAATGACAACTGCACCATTGTAATTTTTGATTTAGCACACTTATAGATATGGCCTATATTAAAATGTTCCTGATTCACTCTTTTTCAGGAAGATATCTACAGTATTTCCTACTAA